>NC_141879.1:634877041-635027208 GCF_056163025.1 Triticum urartu
GTCATTTACCTAATTGTTTAGAGAGCTAAATGACCGTGAAATTGAAAATCACTACAAAATGAATCCTGAAAATGTTGAAACTTGGCATGGTATCATCATATCACCCACAGAGCATTCAATTTCCAGAAGAAAATAAATAGAAGAAAAGAAATAATGCAGAAAATAAAAAACTATACAAAAAAATTACTCAAAAATAAATAGAAGAAAATAAATAATGCAGAAAAGAAAAAACTATATAAAAAACTACTCAAAAATAAACAGAAAAAAATAAATAATGTAGAAAAGAAAAAACTATATAAAAAATTTGTTGGCGCGCTACCCAGTGGGCCTGCCAAACCTTGGGTGTGCAAATGCAGGCCCAGAAGGGCCAGCAGGCTCACAGGGCAGCGCGCCTTAGTTAATTAGGCCCAGATGCCTGCTATATAGAGAAGCTCGAAGGAGCAGCCGCGGCTGGGTTTATAAACCAGTGCGGCTGCCCTTCGCTCGGCGAGGTGGGACTAAACATTGTGCACCGCCGGTGGCAGCGCACAACCTTTAGTACCGGTTGGTGGCTCCAACCGGTACTAAGGGGGGGGGTCTTTAGTACCGGTTCGTGGCACGAACCGGTACTAAAGGGGCCGTTTCCCGCCCCTTGGCCTGGCGAAAATTGGCCTTTAGTACCGGTTGGTGGCTCCAACCGGCACTAAAGACTCCTCCTATATATATGGAACCTACGAAAAAATCAGTTTCATCGACCACCAGTAGTTCTTCTCGATCCAAACTTCTCGCCCCATCGCGCGCCGCCCCCGCCGCCCGTCGTCGCCGTCACCGCCGTCGCCCACGCCACCCGTCGTCGCTGTCACCGCCCGGCCCGTCGCCGCCGCCACGCCCGTATGTCGCCGCCGCCTCTCGCCCGCCGCGCCCGTCCCCACGTCGTCGCCCGCCGCCGCCCGTACGCCGCCGCCCCCCGGTCGTACACACACACACACAGAGACACACACACACCACACACACACAAACACACACACACACACACACACCACACACACACACACATACACACACACACTGTTTTTACTTATTTTCTATTTTCTGTTGTTTAGATTAATGTTAGATAAATTACGTAGATAATAATGTTAGAATGTTAATGTTAGATGAATTATATGGAAAAGATGTTAAATATTAATGTCAAATATATTTTACATGAATTAGAACAAGTTGAACTAGTTGAATTAGTATAGCTAGATATTAATTAGGTATATATATGAGATTTGAACTAGTTGAATTAATATAACTAGTTTATTTTTAGTATGAAAATTAATAGAATAAGTTTATTTTTAGTAAGAAAATTTAGGTATATGAGATTTGATGATCTAATCAAAATATTACTATATAGAATTACCTACTTTATTTTAGTAAGAAATTAATAGAACTAGTTTATTTTTAGTAAATGCTTAGTTGAATTAATAGAACTAGTTTATTTAGTTGAATTAATAGAACTAGTAAGTGTTTAATGTTTCACCTATATATGAACATATATGTTAGATATTAGATATAAATTATATGTTAGATATATATTTAATTTAGTTATATGAGATTTCATTATCTAATTAACATTTTATTATATAGAACTAGCTACCTTATTTTTAGTAAGAAAATTAATAGAACTAGTTTACTTGAATTAATTAGTTGAACTAGTTAGTTGAATTAGTTCAATTAATTAGGTATATTCTTCGTAAGTGCTTAGTTGAACTAGTTGAATTAACAGAATTAGTTGAATTAATAGAACTAATAAGTGTTTAATGTTTCACCTATGAACATAGGAATGTCGTCTGACGACGAACACGATTTTATTATGTGCGAATACTGCGAAGACTAGCGCGGCCTGTGCGGCAGAAATTTTCTAGTTGATGATAGACGCTTCAGCATCAAGCTGGATGAGAACTTCGAAGTGGATACAGTAAGTCACAACGACAAGTCTTTTTTCGTAATTAAGCATGACTTATGCTTCATTTGCTTCACCTTTTAATTTTAATTTTTCACTATTCTACTAGCGTATCCCTTGCCATGCAAGAATTTTTGTCTTGGATAAGATAGGTTTCAGTCCTGACGAAACTATGGAGGTAAAAGGAGTTTACTTGAAGACTGAGCATGGTTATATCTTCAACGTCAAATTATACAATGCAGACACATACACCTATTTTGAATGCAAAACTTGGCAAGCACTATGCAAGGCTTATGTATTTGAGCCTGATATGGTTATCACCTTTGATATTCGTCCGAAAGATGATATTGAAGGTAATAGAGACATCTGGGTCGATGTGCAGACGCCTCCAGTTCTACCATTATGTGAGTTTCTGAACCATATTTATGTCTTCGATATGAGATTATTTGAACTAGTTGAATAATTAATAGATCTCAATTTATATTGACAGCTTACTTCCAATCAAGCAAACATGTCCGGCGCTTGGTAGACAGGACCGTCCACTATCTCGGGGCTGAACTAAACTGCGAGGAAACAAGTCATTATGTTTCATGGCTTGAGGATCTTGATGCTGTCAAGACAAATTACTTTCCTACACTTAGAAATATTAGTACTCAAAACGTGCGACCAATAATGTTCGTACTGAACTACGGTCACATATATTTAGGAAAGATGGTAAGATTTCTACTATTTCTCCTCAGTGCATCTTTTGCATACATTATTTTTTAAAGCTAAACTTCATTGCTAAGTATGTTACTATATGATCTTCTTCAACAGGGACTCCCGATGAATGTTGTGCCTGATTGGATCGAGACTAAAGGTACCATGAATATTGTTAGCTTACGGCCAAGATATCCTACAATGCACTTTAGTGCATTCAGGATTTCTAATAGCGAGGAATGCTTAATAGTAAAAGACTGGAGCAAAATTGTGAACGATCACAGAGAAGTACTAGGGGACAGCAATCAGAAGCGCAACCCACGATTAGGAGACAGGTTCATCTGCATGCTCCAATATGATGAATCAGCAAAGCTATACATGTTCTATGCTATTTTACCTCAGAGAGAGCAGCAGGAGTGATTAATTAGCTAGTTCATGCTCTTAGTGCTTGTCCTCTCATGTCCGTATTCTTCGTCCTAAACTTAATCTCAAAGAGTGATTTGCTTTTGTGGTGTTATGAACGCTTATAATATCATTACCATGTTGAACTCGATGATATCTTTGCTATGAAAACCGTTGGTGATGATATATATGATGCAAGAGTTTTTATATTAATTAATATGATGATGATGATGAGTTATTATATCATTTATGAAAGAAATTGCATATTAGTTTCAACTGGATGGATTCTAGCTAAGTGATCAAGTATATGCCATATCCATATTACCTCGATCACTTAAGTAGGTGATCAAGTATATATAATATGGATATGACATATACTTGATGACTTAGCTAGGATCCACACGCATCCAGTCAAACTAATCACCTAATGATTTAACAACTCATTATAATGTAAAACAGTCACTAAATTAAATTGAAAACACAAAATTAAAGTAAAAATAAAAAATAAAACCAAAACACTTAGTATCGGTTGGTGTTACCAACCGGTACTAATGTCCTACGCGCCCACGGAGCTGGCTCATGCCACGTGTTTGCCCTTTAGCACCGGTTCGTGCTGAACCGGTACTAGGGGGGGGGGGGGGGCTTTAGTGCCTACAATTTAGTGCCGGTTACCGAACCGGCACTAAAGCCCCTTACGAACCGGTGCTATTGCCCGGTTCTGCACTAGTTACAAACTTGAACGTTTAATTTCCTAATGTTCGGTTGTCCTTTATTATTAATTTTAATAGCTTGTGGTATGTCTATGCATGTTCGAGCCTTTGAATTACTAATTAAAATGTCTATTTCTCTGTTCAGGTTTAAAGGGGCGGTTGACCACGATAAATCATCCGTCTTTACAAAGATTGTCAGGCTTAGATTTTGCATGCAAGCATTAATAATACTATTTCATTGGTTATATGTAAGGGAGAGAGAGTGCCACATTCTGGGTATGAATTGTATGCCTTGAGTGTATATTCCTGCTGCATGTAGGATAATGAGTGGACTAATGGGTAGCTAGACATCAATTCTGGCACAAGTCCCATCATAACTTGGTCCGAGAGAAGTGGCCCAGCAGTCTTTTAATTTCTGAAATTATTATACATATGATGAGAACTCATCCAATACTTGTACGATGGTCCCTATAATGGACCGTGAAGTTCTACGTCAAGTTGCAATCAACGGTCCTTGTTTCGTGTCGTACGGGGATCAGACACTTTCTATCATACGTCAGGCAGTGCTCTTTAATCCGGGATGGAGTGAGTACATGTTAAGTTAGATAATAATATGAAACATTGATTACCACAAACATGTATTTATTTGGGGTTTCAAAGATGTTCCGAGCTTACTAATGACTATGTACACACTTGGATGCTCTTTGAAATTCAGAGCTCTGAGTGATCATTGACTTTTTTGGCCAAGTGCCAGTGGGTGGTAGTTAATATCAGATATTAAAAAAATATTCTTATGCAAAGTTAGAAGAGTTCTACAAACGCCAGCATTTTTTTGGTTCTATCCATTATGAATTTTTAACATTTATTATATTTTAGTATGAGCCTGATCCATGATATTCAAGAAAGGAATTGGGTTGTTTTTAGTATATTATTATAATAAGACTTGAACACTACAACGGTATAGACCTTGTATTGTATTCTCCATTGTTTTTTAATTACTCTTTTCATATTTGTATTTGTTGGTTTCTAGATGTAGCATTGCTATTTATGGATTTTTTTTATACAATTGTAGTTCAACATGATAACCGGATTTTTTTGCCAAAAAACAACATGATAACCGGATTCTCCATAGTGAACATCATGGTGTGCATGAACATGAACAAAGTTCAACAACCTAAGGTGCTAATTTTATACTCCCTCCGTCCCAAAATTATTGTCTTAATTTAAGACAATAATTTTGGGGCGGAGGTAATATATTTTTAATGGTGAATGTGCATCAAGTTTTTTACTATGATGATGAAAATTTTGTACTGTGGGAGGGAACATTTTTGCACTATGCCTTTTTTTTTGCCGAGTTGATATTTTGCCTTGATCCCGCTGACAGTCCATGATTGGGAGGAGTGGTGCTCCCCGCACGAGTAATGCTCCCAGCCTCCCACCATCTTGTACTTGGTAGTGCCGTCCGTTTCTCCCGGCACAACTCCACCGGCTCCACGCTAGCGTCGAAGTTCGACTGCAAATACGAGCCATTCGTTCCACAAAAAAAGACAGAATATTGAGTACAAATAACTCAATCGGTACAAATTATAAATTGTCATGTGCGAGAGAGCTGCGTATACATACCCCGTAGAAGAAAGCCGCAGATACACGGTAGCAGGGAGAGTTGTTGACGACTCTCTGCGATTTCTCCAACCTGAGCAGTCTCAAGCTAGTGCCAAACATAACATGTCCCACAATTTTTTGCAGCAAGTAGGCCTTTATACAACATTGTATCTTCAAACTACAAATTTTATTTTGTGTAAATTTAACATGGACGGCTGCACTGAACACTTTCGTCAACGGAAGAGCTGTAGAACATTAATTAACATTAATAGAACGGAAATCTATTGTAAATCATGTGGTCGACGACGTGTTCATTTTTCTAAGTCATACACACTTTGTTTATTCCATTACGTTGTAGTCAACTCGTAAGTAACATCGTGCAAACCGCCCACACATGACTCTCTCAACAACAATATCTTGGAGTTTTCAAAGGTCACGGCGGCATCATCTATGCGTGCCCATCAAGCGACGGTGTTGGCCGGGGTTGCCTCCGGTGCAGGCGCGGCGTCTGCTGCCGGGGCAGCCGCCTCCGGTGCAGGAGCGGCCGGCGCAGCCTCAGCGGCAGCAGCGGCCGGAGTGGCTTCGGCCTCCCAGAAGGCGGTCTTCTTCCCGGTCTTGGAGACCGTCTGGAAAACGTCTTCTGGCTTGACGTTGCCCTTCACGGTCACCTTCTGCTGCTCCATGTCGATGTCGAAGCTCTCGACGCCTGCCACGGGGAGAAAAACCAAAGCATTAGCAGTGAGACCACCATAGAATTCTAGTTCAGTTCCAATGTATTGGCTGTGAAGTTTGTTTTAGTCATTCCCTTTGCGGTTGAAACTGATTTTCACAAGCAGGTAGATATAAATGCATTGGTGGAGTAGCTTTGATTGAAAGGAAGCAAGTAGACGCAGAGAGGAAATAACCTTCCATTTTGGTGAGCACCCTTTTAACCGCCCCCGAGCAACCTCCGCAGGACATTGCCACCTTGAGGACAACAGTCTGCCGACCATAATAAGACGAGAACATTTTGTTTCTGTTAGATTCTAACAGATCAAACATTATCTTAGCCTATTTCGATCAAGCAATCTTTCTTTTTTGACGAATGATCAACTAATCCAACACGGGGTATATAATAATAGACGACAAACTAGAAGTCTCTCCTAGCTAGGCTAGCTACTTCCTATTGATTTTCTTGATCTATTCATCAACCGATAACTGAGAAGAGAGGAACCATGCTACGAAAAATCAGAAAAAAAGAGATGTTGGGTAAATAAGAAGGCAGGGAAAGAGATGGTACCTCGGAGGCCATGGTTGGCAGTTGCAGCAGGAGTCAAGAGGAGAAGATCGGGACCCCGGCGATCGATGTCGTCGGAGGGAGAGTTTGATGATGCCTGCACCTGTTCTGGCTTCAATGATTGCGGTTGGGGGCCGGCTTAAATAGACGCCTGCCAGGAGGAGGAAGAAGAAGAAGATGCGTAGCAGGGAAGGGAAGCACAAGGAAGGAAGGGGCGGTGAGCGGTGGGTGGACGTGCACCAAACACGCATAAAGCTAGCAAAGCATCCCCCTCGACCGATGGATCGGTAGGGATGGGCATTGTTCATGCCGGCCTGCGTTGGCTTGGGAGGGGTAGTACAAGTGCCGGAAGTAGTACACCCTCCCTTGTGCAGTACACATGCTGTACATTTGCCTTTTCTTTTCGAGGGGTCGTTGTACATAGATTCTGTTTCCAAGGCCAGCAGCGAAGAGTGAGTCTCAAGTTCCACCGCGCCACCAGCCCACAGCCCACCATACTCTAGGCCCACAACTATGAGAGGGGAAGCGCGCTTTGTTTGAGAGCAACTTTTTTTTGGGGTGTCTGAGAGCAACTGAGGCTCACGTCCGATCAGATGATTGGCTGAAATCAAAGTATGGTTACGTGAAATTAAACGTTGACGCGAGATTTGATAATGACACACTCGCAGCAACATTTGGAGTAGTTATTCGGGACCATAGGGGGGAATTTATAGCGGCTGCTAATGAAAAAATGGACCCCTGCTTCGACTCGTTCACAGTAGAAGCAATGGCAGTGAGGTTTGGTTTGAATCTTGCTAATATCGTTGGATGCAGTAAGATTGAAGTGAATTCGGATAGCGTAGAGGTGGTGAATGCGTTGAGCCAAGACTACTCTTCTTTAGTCGCTTCATCCATTATAGATGACTGTTATTTCATGTCATTAGTTTTTTCCCATGTCATTTATGATCATTGTAATAGAGAATGTAATTGAGTAGCTCATGAACTAGCAAGGTTAGCTAGGTTCTCATCTCCGAGTGTTTGGATGGATAACGCCCCTGATGAGGTTATCCCTTTACTTGTAAACGATGCTACTTTACTTATGAATGAACAAAGGAGAAGAAGTTTATCAAAAAAGATAAAGGAGTATCCCTTGCGGAAGGGCCGCAAGGGTCACTTTGTATGGGCTAAGAGCACGTCAAGTGGTTCGTTCAGCCGTCGCCACGTGACGTGTGCTAGGCGCTCCCTCTGAATTTTGTTTTTTATTCTTTTTACATGTTTTCGAGTTTCAGATGTTCTTTTTTCAGTTTTCTGAGTTACGTCTGGTTTTCCTAGGTTTTGGAGTAAAAAATTGTGAATGTTCTTTTTGGTGCAAAGATTTTTTTTTGTGCTTCCGGAATAAGCACAAATTTGCTTTTCGTGGAGGCACAGATTTGCTTATGCGAGAAGCATAGCTGTGCTTCTTGAAAAGCAAAAGAAAAAATCACATAATTATTTTTTTGCGTGATGTTTTTGCTTCCACGAGAAGTACAGATTTGTTTTTATGAAGACATAGATTTGCTCCCGTGAGAAGCACATAGTTGTGCTTCTAGGGAAGGGAAAAAATATTATTTTTTGCATACTTTTTCTGGCTTTTTCAAAGCACATATTTGCTTCTACGAGAAAAGTAAAACAATCATGATTTGTTTGCATGAACTTTTTTCTGCACAACTATGATTCTTCGGAAAGAAAAAATTATGATTTTTTTCCGTGCTTTTTTGTGCTTCCACTAGAAGCACATACTTGCATCTCATGGAGGCACAAATCTTTGCTTCTTGAAAAGGAAAATAAGTTGAAACTGGCATTAAAATGGGATTTAGTTTCATAGATCTCGACGCGAGAAATCCAATGGTGAAAACGATTCAAAATTTGGACACATGGTGCGAGCGATAAAACGTTTTGAAAAAACAAATCTATGAAAAAAAATGAGAAAACTCTTAGATTACGACAAGTGGAGAACATGCAGTACGCCACTTGTCAACGCTGAGAAGGTGGGAGTAACCTTTGCAAGGGGTGCCCCTGAACTAGTGATTTCGGCGTCGGCTTTGTCTCGCCCTCAGTCAAAGACAAAACCCCAATTCTTATTTGTCGCTAGCTGCACTGGTTACAACGCTTTTAGTAAAAGACGCACCCCCCCCCCCCTTTTGTTCGATACGGTTAGAATGGATCGTTTCACCATCTTAGGTACGAGTGGGACGCTCTTGGGTTTGGGAAGTTTCCAGAAGCTTCCTGGGCTAGTTTTGTTAAGTTTTGGAAGGTTTGGTTTTTCTTTGTTTGGCTTTTTTGTATGGTTTTTCTTTTTTCTTTTCTAGGATGCACGAAGTTTTTCAAATTTAATTTTTTTTTCCAAGGGCCAGGAGCGATGAGTGAGTTTCAAATTCCACCCGTGCCTCCAGCCCACCATACCCTCGGCCCACCACCATCAGAGGGGCAATGCTCTCTTCGTCTCGCCCGCACGAGACGGGCGGCCCTATGTCTTGCTTCACGTGAGACAGAGGGAACCCTCTCCTGAAGAAGGGAGTCGCGAGTTGGGTCGGCCCAGGCGCGCGGAGCCACATCCTCTTGTTCATGTCTTTCTTTTGTTTATTCTTTCAAATATTCTAAATATAGTACAGAAAACACTTTACATAAAGCATATTAAAAAAATGTTAACCAAGCATTTGAAAATGTTAAATGTGTGTAGAGAAAATTTTACTCATGTGTACAAAACGTATATAAAAATATTTGATGTGTGTGAAAAAAATTGATCACATATTTTAAAAATGTTAATTAGGCACTTGAAAAATGGTTAAGCAAGTATTTTAAAATTGTTAAATGTGTATATAAAAAATGTTGATCGTGTATTAAAAAAATGTTTAACATGTATTTCATAAGTATTAATCAAGCATTTGGAAAATGTTAATCAAGCATTAAAAAATGTTAAAGTCCCATAGAATAAATGTTGACCTTGTATTAAAATATATTTAATCTTGTATTGTATTCAAAAAATGTTAAACTTGTGGTTGAAAAAGTTGATAAAGCATTTCACAAATGTTAAATTTATATAGAAAAAATATTGACCATGCATTCAAAAACTGTTCATCAAGCACTTCAAAATGATAAATGTGTATAAAAAATATTGACCATGTATTAAAAATGTTAATCTTGTATTTTAAAAATGTTAATAAAGCATTTGAAAAATGTTAAATGTACATAGAAAAATGTTGATAGTGTATACAGAGAAAATGTTGACCATGCATTCGAAAAATGTTAATCTTGCATGAAAAAATGTTAATCAACCATTTAGAAAAAATACTAAGCGTGTATAGAATTTTTTTACCATGTATTTAAAAAATCGTAATCTTCTATTTGAAAAATGTTAAGTGTATGTACAAAAAATGTAGCCGTCTATTAAAACATGTTAATCTTGCATTTGAAGAAATGTTAATCAAGAATTTGAAAAATGTTAAATGAGTATAGAAAAACATTTGAGCATGTATTAAAGCAATGTTAATCTTTTATTTGAAAAAATGTCAATCTAGAATTTGAAAATGTTTAGAATGTGTATCAAAAAATGTTGACCATGCATAAAAAATGTTAATCTTTTATTCAAAAAAATTAAAAGTATATATAGAAAAATGTTGACTATGTATTAAAAAATGTCAAAATTGTATGGGCAACGCTACGCGGGGAGCCGTTAAATTCAGCTACGATTTTTGCAGCAAGGTTGATGTTGCGCTCGAACATTTGTAACAGAGTTCATGTTGCGGAACTTTTGCAACAGAGGTACTGCTGCAGGAATTTTCCTGGAATAGAGCTAATGTTGCAAAAAATCTCCTTATATGGTACTATCTACTGAAGAAGTTTTGCAACATCACAAATGTTGCAGAAATCATTCTTGCAACAGGGAGGATGTTGCAGAAAAAGACCACCATCGTACGCCACGAGCTCCTGTCAAACGGTGGTGAGGGAGGAGTAGTGTTGCCCGTCACTGTCGACGGGCGTTGGGCCGCCGACCAGATCACCCATCCTCCTCTCCGACAAGGTGTGTGCACCACGCGCAGTCGACAGACATGGTGGAGGTGGACGGCAAGCACCACGGTGGCGACCACGCCCAACCACCGGTTGCAATAGTGCACCACGGCGGTGAGGGCGCCAGACCCCTGACTCACAGCAAGCCGGGACCACCTCATTGTGCTGCCGCTGCCTCGGGGTGAAAGGAGAGAAGACATAGTGGTTGTCAAGGATTTGCGTGAGATCCAGATCCTGCAGTAGACTAGTTGTTGCGGTGGGAGAGATTGAAACAACGACTCAGTTGTTGCGATAGGAGAGATTGAAACAACGACTCATTTATGTATATGAAAAATGTTAAACCAAAAATGTGAAAATGGTATAATGAAAATCAAAGAAACATTGGATTTGCGTTGAAGAAAAAAATGATGAGAAGAAAGAAAGAAACATAAATGAAATGAAGAAAACAACAACAAATCTAAACCATAACAAAAAATGAAAAAAAAACAATGAAGAAAGGAAAACAAAATCAGAAAATGAAACATAAAAAGAATGCAAGGAAACCGGAGAAAACCAAGGCTATTAAAGAAAAAGAAACAAAAACAAGAAAAAGAATGGAAGCAAAAAACAGAAAAAAAAGGAATTAATAATCGGGATCAAAACAAAAAAGGTGAGAAAACAAAAAAAACAAAAAAGCCGTAGAAACTCATGAAGAAACAAAAATAAACGATAGGTCCACGAGAAGGCGCCGACAGAGCCTTCCATTGACTCCATTTTTCATGTGACCCCGGGTTGTCATAATCCTAAAAAATGTATACAACTTCAATGCAATTTCTACTTTTTTCCTTACGATACGTTTGTACATTTTGAATAGTAGTACAACTTTGCACTTTGAAGCGTTTAAAATGCCCAACAGACCATGGTGGGTTGGGATGAACAGTCCGCTGCTCTACTCGAAGGCAAATGTTTCTGGACACTAGTGTCAGCTAAAGCGTGCAAGGAATTCCGTCTCTGCAACGGATGACCGGTCATCTGCGTTTCCATCGGTACCTAGAAGATGGGGAGTGGATAGCGCCGGTGCGGCGACCCTGGTTCTCGTGGCCGACGCCCGTCGCCGCCGCCGCATTACCATGGCCACGGCCCCTGTCGCCCTCCCTTGTGATCTTTCCAAAGCGAGTCAAGCAGGTAACGACATCATCCGGCCGCTCCGAAGGAAGAGCCCGTGGAAGATTATGGATAGAAAGCCATGACGATGGGAAGATACGTTGAACCGACGGGAGCCACCGGGGGATCTGAAACCTATGTTCCCTCTGTCGCGTGACCCACACGTACATCTCCTTCCAGCTCGTGCCCGGGAAGTCATCGTCGGAGCCGCCGCGTTGCGACCACAATTGAAGAGGTAGGTTTAGGGTTTTGCGTGGGTGGCTAACATCCAGCCTCACGTCTTTTTATATAGATGATCATAATACAATTACATACATATACAAATATGTGTACATATACAATATGCTATATCCTATTTTACATGCCCCTCAATCTGAACTACATATAAGATTTAGATTGGTTCTAAAACGGTCTAGCATCTGTCGAGTAGCGGGTTTAGTAAATACATCCGCTAGCTGATCATCAGTTGAGATAAACCTGACTTCCAGTTTACCAACAGCTACTCGTTCCCTCACAAAATGAAAATCAATCTCAATGTGTTTGGTCCGAGCATGAAACACTGGATTCGCCGTCAGGTAAGTTGTCCCTAAGTTATCACACCACAATATGGGTGTGCGCTGCCGTGTGACTCCAAGTTCTGTAAGAACTGTGTCTATCCAAACGGCTTCAACCGCGCCATTGACCAATGCCTTATACTCTGCCTCGGTGCTAGACCTCGAGACTGTAGGCTGCTTCTTGGAACTCCAAGATATAAGATTGGGTCCAAAAAATATAGCAAATCCATCAGTAGAATGCATGTCATCAACACAGCCTGCCCAGTCTGCATCGATGAATATACTGACTCCAGTAAATCTGGACTTACGAATCCGTAGTCCCGTGTCTAGCGTACCTTTGAAATAGCTCAGAATACGCTTAACTGCTTCCCAATGAACCTCCGTATATAGGCTGAGACAGGAACTGGCACACTTTGTTCACTGCAAAGGAAATATCTGAACGAGTGAGCGTCAGATACTGAAGTGCTCCAACTACACTGCGATACCTGAAAGAGTCGTCAGTACTCAGCAATAATGCACCACTGTGACGCGAAAGGCTCTCGGATGTAGCAAGTGGAGTGGAAGTGGACTTGCAGTTCTCCATGTTGACGCGATGAAGGAGATCAAGTGCATACTTCTTCTGCGTCAATGTCATGCCCCTTGAATGAAAGGATGCTTGCAAACCAAGGAAGTACTCAAACCGGCCCAAGTCTTTGATTGGAAAAACTCGCAGACAAGGACTGCACAAGGCGATCCACCACAGTAGGTGTAGAACCAGCAACCACAATATCATCAACATACACCAGCATGTATATCTGAATAGCACCATGTGAAAAGATGAACAGGGATGCATCTGCCTTGGAGGGAACCAAACCAAACTGTGAGAGCCGCTGACTCAACCGAGCATACCAGGCACGCGGCGACTGTTTGAGCCCATAAATGGACCTCTGGAGTTTGCAGACATGAAAGGGATAACGAGCATCCTCAAAACCAGGGGGCTGCTGCATGTAGACATTTTCGGCCAGAAAACCGTGGAGAAAAGCATTACTCACATCAATCTGTCGAAGACTCCACCCGCGGGAGACAGCGAGAGAGAGGACCAGACAAACCGTGGCAGGCTTCACCACGGGGCTGAAAGTATCTCCATAGTCGATCCCTTGCTGTTAAGTAAAACCACGAGCAACAAAGCGAGCTTTGTGCTTGTCAACAAAACCATCCGGACGATGCTTAGTCTTAAAGATCCACTTGCAACTCACAACATTAACACCGGGGGCGAGCCACCAACACCCGTGTACATGTACACCACCACAACGTGTTCCCCGGCAGCGCCTTGTACCTGGGCAGCCAGAGCTCGCGGTCTCGGTCTCGGCTGGCCACGAGGCGCCTCAGCTCCGTGCAGGTGCTCTCCACCCTGAGGAGGTCCTTCCCGTCGGGGAGCCTCGCCAGGATCGCCAGCATGGCGTCGCGCGGGAGGGACATGAGGGTGGGGGCTCGCCCCGGCACCACGCCGTGCTCGCGGCATAGGTCTAAGAGGAGGCGCCGGCAGAGCCCGTTGATGACCGTCCTCCAGAGCGTGGAGGCCGTCCCGAGCAGCTGGCGCCCCGTGTCGTCCAGACCGCCCGATACGAGCGACGCGACGGAGAGCACGTCTAGGCACGCCCAGTACGTGCCGCCGGTCCTCCGGACAGAACAGACCTGGACGTAGAAGACGACGTATCGCCCGTCCGTGCATATCCTCAGCGCGGCACCGTCCATGTCGTGCCGGGGCAGCAGCTGCGGCGCCGTGTACTCCAGGGACAGGGTCGAGGCCGTCGCGCCCACCTCGGGCGGAAGCCGGCAAGACGACGGGTCCCCGCGGCGGGGCACGATGAAGCCCGCCTAGAGGAAGGCGGCGTGGACCACGATTACCAGACGGCCCAGGAGGGGCTCCGCGTCCCACCGGCGGGCGTCGACTACTCTGTGGAGGGGAGAGACCTTTGACGACATGGCAATACCTACGAAGTGAGCGAAGTCAGGTGATTCCTTTGATTGTTTACGGAAACAACAGCTGGGTGTGGTGAGTTTGCGATCGCAAAGCCGGATTAATCTTTTTGATTGACGAAGTACACTAAAATGCGACACCGGAAGTCCCCATCAGACATCCTGGGAATTACATTTCTGATTGCCGCAAATTCCTTGCTCTTCCCGTAGTGAGATTACGACCGACGATCCTGCCTATGCCGATTCCTATTTAGGCTTAATATAAGGATAGCCCGGATTAACAATAAATCAAAAATATATGAAAATAATTCAAAAACAAATGTATTTTTTTTATATAAAGAAGTGTTTTGAGTGATTGCAAAGTTTTATATTGAAATTACATCCATCGAAGTCTCCGAAGATGCTACTTTTGAAAACATTTTGGGTGTTCATTTTATCCTTTTTGCCACAGCTTCCACAAATGTGATGTGATGATGAAAATTACCAAGCACTCAAAACATTTTTTAATATTTGTAAAAAAATCAGAATATTTTGAATGTTTTTTAAATTTCCCGTATTTGAGCTCAAGCTCAAATTATGACTTTCGCTTAAGCCGCCACTTCCTTCCTTATATGTAACTGGTGCGCACGCTCGACCCTTCACTAGCGAACTCGCCCGCCCCAGAGCATGTACTCCCAGCACTGGTTTAGGAAACATGTTTGCGGACAAATGGAGGGCCAAAATAGCCATTTATGGTTGGAGATGATCTTAACCGGCTCAATACCAAGTTGGGGACTCGCGTTATAGGGCCAAGCTAATTCTTCACTCCAGCTGTTACAAGACATGTTATATCATAACGGCTAACTGAAGTGCTCATATTGCTCAAAAAAAAAAAAACTGAAGTGCTAATACTCTATAACACTACGCTCTTCAGCTTCAAAGAGCCCACATTCACTTGTGGTCTTCAATTGGAAATGAGTCACCAGATTTTAATCAGGTCAACAATTTCTCAAATCTCTCTCGTTTATTTTCTTTTATACTATACATTATGCTTCCTAATTTCAAGGCATCACAATTAATTGAGATCTTCAATTTAGAATTGGGTGATCTCAATTTTGACCGAGTCAACAATTTCTCAAGGAGCTCTCCCATTCAATTCTTTTAATTCCCTATTTACCTTTGAAACTCTTTCATTCAACTGAGACAGTCAATTTTGAATTTTGTTTATTATTTTGATCTGGCCAATGATTTTTTAAATCAATCAGCAACAACCGGCCTATAAGAATATATCAATCCCACGCACCCTCACACCACCTAAAAAAAAGAAGCGCCGCCATGTGATACTGTAGGATCAGTATAGTAAATACAGCCACGGACGCCAAAATTCCCCCACATAAAATGCTGGTTAATGGATAAAACAGAATGACACCACGAAAGGCCCATCAAATCACTACATTATAAATAAAAATATAACACACTCCATCATCTCCCTCACGTGCAAAAGTAAATATTCCATCAGTTCCAAAATATAAGGGGTATTAGTTTTTCAAGAAGTCGAATTTCTTTAACTTTGACCAAGTTCAGAACAAAAAATATCGACATCCACAATAATAATAATAAAGTATGAAAAATCATTTCATGATGAATCTAATCGAATTTGATATTATCGATTTTTATATATTTCTCCATAAATATGATCAAACTTAAAATGTTTGACTTTTCAAAAAATTAGTACAAGTTATATTTTGAAATAGAGTGGTTATTTTTAAAAAGAAATCCAACAACATCAATGGCATAGGAAAGCCCGCCCAACCCTTCTAGTCCTCTATAATACTATGCTCCCTAGTTATCAAAGCCCACATTCCATTGAGATCTACAATTAGAATTAGGTGACCCGATTTTGCCCGGTCAACAATTTCTCAAAGCTCTCTCATTTAATTCTTTTATATGATATACTATACTTTACAATTTTTAAGGCCTCACAATTAATTGAGATATTAAATTTAAAATTACAATTGGGTCACCCAATTTTGACCCGGTCAACAATTTATCAAACCTCTCTCATTCAATTGTTTTATACTATATATACACTATGCTTTCTAATTTTAGGGCCTCGTAATTAATTAAGGTATTCAATTTGGAACAGGGCCATCCGATTTTTACCAGGTGAACGATTTTTCAAGATCTCCCATTCAATTCTTTTCTTTTAATTCACTATGTTCCATAATTTTGAAACTTTTTCATTCAATTGAGGTATTCAATTCTGAATTTGGTTTATGATTTTGATAAGTCCAATGATTTTTGAAATCAATCAACAGCACCCGGCCAATAAAAATATATCAATCCCGTGCACCCTTCCACCACCAAGAAAAAGAAGTGTCACCATGTGATATTGTAGCACCAATATAGTACATGCAGCCACTGAAGTATAAATTTCTCTGCATAAATATAAGTTGGTTAGCGGATAACACATAATCACACCACAAAAGGCCCACCAAATCACCGCATTTAAATAAAAGTAAAGCACACTCTATCATCTTCCCCATCCGCCAAACTTAATATTCCGCCAGTTCCAAAATATGAGGGGTATTAGTTTTTCGGAAAGTCAATTTTTTTAACTTTGACCAAGTTCACAGCAAAAATAACGATGTCCACAATATTAAACAAAGAAGTGTGAAAATTCATAGCATGATGAATCTAACTATACCGATATGATATTACAGATTTTTATATATTTTTATATAAATTTGGTCCAACTTGTATGGTTTGACTTTTCAAAAAAATTAATACACCTTATATTCTAAACAGAGTTTTTTAAGACACCCAACAACACCAACGGTGCAGCAAAGCGCGTCCAACCCTTCTAGTTAATTATTATGCTTCTTAGTTTTAAAGTGCCCACATTCAATTGAGCTCTCCAATTGAAATTGGGTCACCTGATTTTGACCGGATCAACAATTTCTCAAAACTTTCTCATTCAATTCTTTATACAGTACATTATGATTTCTTATTTTTAAGGCCTCACGAATAATTGATGTCTTCAATTTAGAATTAGGTCACTCGATTTTGACAGGGTCAACAATTTCTCAAGGAGCTCTACAATTCAATTATTTTAATTCACTATATTCCCTAATTTTGACATCTTTCATTCAATTTGGGTACATTTTTGGATTTAGTTTACGATTTTGATTGGACCAATGATTTTTCAAAATAAATCAACAACAACTGGCCTATAAAAAATATCAATCCCACGCACCCTTCCACCACCTAGAAAAAAAGCCACCATGTGATACTGTAGCACCAATATACATGCAGCCACCGACGCAGAATTTTATTCACATAAAGATAGGTTGGTAGCGGATAACACATAATCACACCACGAAAGGCCCACCAACTCAACACGTTACAAGAAAAAGTAAAACACACTCCATCATCTCCCCACCCGCCAAACTAAATATTCCATCAGTTCCAAAATACAAGGGGTATTTTAATTTTTGGAAAGTCAAATTTCTATAACTTTGACCAAACATAAAAGTATGAACACTCATTTCATGATCAATCTAATATAACAATTTGATATTACGTATTTTGATATATTTCTCTAGAAATTTGATCAAACTTAAAAGTTTTGACTTTTCAAAAAAGTAATACACCTTATATTTTAAAATAGGGTGAGTATTTTTTTAGAAACACAACAACACTAAGGGCGCAACAAAGCATGCTCAACCCTTCTGTTATATATTATTTGTCCATAATTTAATGGGCTATGAAATTAATATCGCATTTGCTATTGTTCAGCTGCCTGAAATTTTTTCAGGCGTCAGCCAATTTTGTAACGAGCGGAGCATCGAGGGTGAGCCGTCGCAACTGGTCATGGTGTTGCCAACGGGAGCAAGGCAGAAGCTTGCCGGTATGGCTATGGTAGCAAGTGGTCCCCAACGCTGCGGAACGGCTGATTTTAGTGGATGACCGGGCGGCGATGGGCCGACAGAGGAGCTGCCTTAGGAGGGCATGGTAGCCGGCACGGCGATTCGACCGACGTTGGAGGGCGATCGGTCGGGTTGGGAGGAGGGAGGGCGAAAATACTAGACTTACGGAAACCATCTACAGAATCCACCTACGGACTTGTCTCCTGACTATACCTGGCCATGGGAAGCCCGGCCCGGCCCGAAAAAGCTCAGCCCGGCCCGGTCCGATGCTGCCCTCGGGCCGGGCTCGGGCCTAGATTTTGAGCCCGAAGGCCGGGCCGGGCTCGGGCCCAGAAAACAGGCCCGATGGTCGTGCCGGGCCGGGCTCGGGCCTGGGTTTTTTTCGTCGGGCTTGGCTAGGCCTGGCCCGAAGCCCGGCCCGGCCCGAGGTATGGCCAGGTATACTCCTGACGAGTTGGTTTCCCCCCTGATTTCTAGTGGTGGACCCCTCTCCCTTTCATTTCCAATCACCCCTTGACAACTGTTCCCGTAACTCAACTCCGTGAATATCGTCCGTAAGTGTAGTGTCTCTCGAGGGAGGGAGGTGGAAGAAGGATTTCTGGCCGTTGGATTTCATTGAATGGTGCAGAGAAATGGTGAATAAAATAAAATAAAAATCCAGACGAACAAACTGTTGGCCCCAATTTAGATCTATGCACAAGAACACATGATGATCTATTTTATGTATCTTTGCTTCCCGTAATTTTACTTCCTCTATAAGGGCATCCCCAATACTGACTCGCAAATTGGCTCCAGCATTCATTCATGTACTAGGGGACCAATCCGCGGACACGGATGCAGAAGCCAACCATCAAACGCCGCCTGCATACAATTGAAACCACACTTGAACTAGCTAGATGGAATTTATGCACACACAGCGGTTTTCATTAAATTTTGGATCTTTACATAAAAAGGTCGACATTTCGACTATTTAACTAAAATCTAGAAAAAAACTAAACCCTATACCGGACGACCACCTCGTACATGCGGTCGCCCTGTCTTGCCACGCCGTCGTTACCGTCCATGCCATAGTCGTCGTCCCTCCAGCGGCGGATGGGTGCCGGAGGGCTGCGGCAGCCTTGTACGGCGGCAGCCTGCCGCTCGCAGATGAGCTGCTCCACCTCCTGTTGCATGGTGCGGAGGGCCGCCTTGGCCACTAGCGCCGGCGTCGGCGGAGCCCTAGCGGCGGCCTTGCCCCTGCCATCGGTGGCGGAGCCATCGCTAAGCGACCACTCCCCGCCGATCTTGGCGAGCTCGCCGTCAAGGCGGCAGCATCACCCGGCGGCCGTCTCCGTGTTGGTGAAGGAGCGACTGGGGGCCCACGCGGCGACGAGGTCTGGGTCATTGCGGACCCATTCCGGCACCACGTCGGTCTTGGAGAACGCAGACCGGCGGGCGGTGTTGTGTCGGTCGTACCGTGCCTGCTGCCGCACCCCCCCTTGGAGACTACGGCCTTCAAGCACGAGGGGCCGCCGACACCGCCGCCAACGAGGTAGTGGAGGATGCGCCCCCCACCTTCGTGATCAACGGCGGCAGCTCCTCCTTGACGAGACGGTGGTTGCGGCAGGGTGGCGAGGCAGGCCCATCTATGCAAGCGTACATGCTATGCCCGGTGGCGACGTGAGCTCGTCCTTCACGTGGCGTTTGATATGGACGCCGAGGTTGCGAGGGAGTGAGGCCGGCTCCTCCTTGACGTGGCAACCAATCAGGACGCCACCGCGGTCGCCCGGGGAGAGGGGGCTCCTCCTTTACCCGTCGGCTCCTGTTTGATGCAGTAGCGCGGCGGGGACGGTGGCTCCTCCTTGACCGGCACCGGGCCCATCTTTTGGAGTGAACGCTCCATCATGATTTCTATCTAACGGACGAACTCTTCGTCCGTCAAAGCAACCTCAGCAAGGAGGCCCGGCTGCTGTTGCAGCTTCTGAACCTCCTCGTCGCTAGAGGAGATGACAATCTCCTCCTTGCGGGAGGAGATGGACGCCGCGGATGTCGAGGGTCCGGAGAGCGAGGGCGGCAGCGCCAAGATCCATCGGACGATGAACTGCTGCCGCCACCGCCCCTGGTTGTCGGCGTGGAGAACCAAGGCTTCGGCATCATCCTTGAGTTGGAGGGGCTCAGAGAGGAGGAGCAAGGGATCGAAGAGGACGAGGAGGATGGGTTGGGTATGAATGTGCATCGCCGACACGTAACTTAAATAGCCGCGTCCATGGCCAGGCGAACGGGCAGTCGGCCCTCTTCAATACGGCGCAGTTGTCGGAGTTGGTTTCTCAGGACACGCCGTCCCCATTGAAGCGGCGACACTTGAGAGGTCGCGACCGTTAGCGCCGCCTTCATGTCCGGTCGCGTCGCTCGGCATCACCGCTGCATGCTCTGGCCGGCATGAATGCGCGTTGGATGGAACCGCAAACACCCCCCCCCCCCACTTTGTCTTGGTTTGCGGTGGAAAACACGTTCGGACCGCTCGGTGGATCGATATAGGCCCGCACGGTCCGGACGTATGCGGACCAGGCCCGTCGATGGGGCAGGCCAAATTGGCCGACCGCACAGGGCCCCAAAAATTTTGGGGCCCCCAAATCAGCAGGTGTTGGGTAGACTGCATTATAATCTGAAAAAGAAAATGCACGGTAGCCTTTCTCAAAAAAAAATGCACGGTAGCCAAACCAGGAGCCCAGCGAAACAAGCAGGTTGCCCGATCACCTGTCGCCTGAATCATTGTCTCCCAGTATCGCACTCGTAGTCGCCTCTTCCCATCACCCGTTTCGCCCAGAACCTGATACCTTCTGTCGATCTGAGCGCTCGCCCTGCTCGCCCTCCCGTTGTCGCCCTCGTCCAGTTCTCCCGCGATCTAAAGATGGATTGTGCATGGTAGCTGGCTGGTTCCCCAACCTAAACTATCCCCACGTGAGTGCTCGAGGCCTATTTGTTGCAAGTTGGATTCGATTTGCTTTAGATAATAGACTTCTGAATTTTTAATTTTGGTATAGAAAACAGAAACATATCTGCTTCTACGGATCCTAAAAATAAAGGTGCACCTCCTTCAGTCCTGCTAACAATACCATACATATGCAGATATGCTCTCTGTTTTCTAAATTTTGGTACATAAACTAATCACATTGATAATTAATAAGATAGCATTAGCCATTTTAGCCATTGTACTTTGGCCCGGTTGATAAATAATAAATTGTTTTATACGCTTTACAGTCAAAAGTTTAAATTCCACATAGATTGCTACAACTGTTTTTGGAGATAGTTTTTTTGGACAATGCAAGGCAGATGTTCTACGGATTTCATTGCGATTGGTTTTTCGGAGATAGTTACTCAGTCATAAACTATTTTCAATGTAGTGCCATTTTCAAGGTACTATTTTGTTTTATTCGCCATAAAGATGGGCTTATAACTCATGTAATGTTTCAATCATGACTTTTGTTTTGCTTTTTGGTAGAACATGTGTTTAGTTTATCACTTGTATCACCTTTACTCTTTTTGCATTAGTTTTTTTGAAATATTTCTAAATATCTTACGAAATTGCATACATTTGAAGTAATATAATTAAATGCACATATGTCTTAGTCATATGAAAAATTTCCAAATTTAGGGCCACATTTTGCATTTCGCCCTGGGCCCCCAAATTTCTGGAGACGGCCCTGATGCGGACGGTTTGAGGGTGGCATTTAGATGCCCTTACACAATATATAACTTCAAGGGCATTCCTATTTTTTTTTCTTACAATACATTTTACATTTTAAATATTACTACTACAACTTTGTACCTTTTTTTTTAGGGTAACTACAACATGGTGGGTTGGGATGAACAGTCCGCTGCTCTACTCAAAGGCAAGTCGCGTGGCCCACACAAACATCTCCTTCCAGCTCGTCCCACGCAATTCCTCGTCGGAGCCGCCGCGGAGCGACCAGCACTGCGTGTTCCGTGCCAGCGCCTTGTACCTGGGCAGCCAGAGAGCTCGCGGTCTCGGTCTCGGCCGCCCACAAGGCGCCTCAGCTCCGTGCAGGTGCTCTCCACCCTCAAGAGGTCCTTCCCGTCCGGGAGCCTCGCCAGGATCGCCAGCATGGCGTCGCTCGGGAGGGACATGAGTGTGGGGGCTCGTCCCGGCACCACGCCGTGCTCGCGGCATAGGTCCGAGAGGAGGCGCCGGCAGAGCCCGTCGATGACCGTCCTCCAGAGCGTGGAGGCCGTCCCGAGCAGCTGGCGCCCCGTGTCGTCCAGACCGCCAGATAGGAGCGACGCGGCGGAGAGCACGTCGAGGCACGCCCAGTACGTGCCGCCGGTCCTCCGGACAGAGCTTACTTGCACGTAGAAAAGGAAACACTGCCCGTCGGTGCATATCCTCAGCGCGGCACCGTCCGTGTCGTGCCGGGGCAGCAGTTGCGGCGCAGTGTACTCCAAGGACAGGGTCGAGGCCGTCGCGCCTGCCTCCGTCGGAAGCCGGCAACGCGACGGGTCCCCGCGGCGGCGTACGATGAAGCCCGCCTCGAGGAAGGCGGCGTGGACCACGATCACTAGACGGCCCAGGAAGGGCTCCGCGTCCCACCGGCGGGCGTCGACTACTCTGTGGAGGGGAGAGATACTTGACGACATGGCTATACCTACACCTACGAGGTGAGCCGTGAGCGTGGTCAGGTGATTTCCTTGATTGTTTTGCGGAAACAGTAGACGAGTGTGGTGAGTTTTCGATGGCAAAGCCGCGTTGATTTTTTATTTTTTTTGTCTTTTTGATTGATTGACGAAGTACATTGCAATGGGACACCTCAAGTCCCCATCTGACATCCTGGGAATTGCATTTCCGATTGCCGCAAATTCCTTGCTTTTCCCGCAGTGGAGATTACGACCGACGATCCTGTCGATGCCGATTCCTACTTAGGCTCAAGGACATGGACAGCCCGGGTGAATGGGAAAATCATAAAAAAAATGAAAAACAATTCAGTATTTTGTGTGTGTGTGGAAAACATTAACAAATGTTTGGAGTGCTTGCAAAGTTTCATCTTGGAATTACATTGGTAAAAGTCACGGCAAAAAGATAAGATTGATGCTACTTTTGAAAGCATTTTGGAGCGCTGATTTTATCCTTTTGCCACGACTTCCACAAATGTGATATGATGATGAAAATTTCACTCAGCACATTTCTAAATGTTTGCCAGAAAAACAAGAATATTTTGAATGCTCTTTGGTTTTATTTTTTGATTTTACTACTCATGCTAAGAGCATTTGAGCTGGAGCTCATATTAGGATTTTTGCTTAAACCACCACTCCCTTCCTTATCTGTAACATACGCACACGCTCTATCCTTCACTAGCGAAATAGGCCGCCCCAAGACATGTCCCAAGACTGGTTTTGGAAACTTTCTAGAAGGTCTCCTCAGGGTATTTTGGTTGGGTTCTTCTGCTTTTCGTGTTTCACAGGCTTTTGTCCAGTTCGGCCAGTTTTTTTTTTTTTTGCTTTTTCCATTTTAATTTTGCGGACTTTTTTCAAAATTGTGATGTTTTTTAAATTTCTGATTTTAATTTCAAATTTAAGAAATTTTCACAAATCTAAAATTGTGAAATTTTGTCGAATTCTTGAACTCCTTTTCGATTCCGCAAATATTTTTTTTGAAGTCCATGATCTTTTTTAAAAAGATTTTTTTGCCGAATTCTATGATTTTTTTTCATATTTATGAACATTTTCACAAAATTCAAGAAAAAAGTCAGTTTCTTTTTTGTCAAAATTCAACCATGGACCAAACAAATGGACTCGACATATCTGCTCTTCCGAAGAAAAAAAGTCCACAAAATTAAATGGCGCCTAGCTGAGACGGGTGTGAGCGCTTGGTAACAAATGGCCTTTAAACGGTGCCTGAATAGGCGTTGGGTGGGAGCACTCCCTACTTGATTGGCGTTGTCTCTGCGCTGTGTTCCTCGGATCAGGGCGGTCGAGGCCATCGCTATCTCTGTCTCGCTCTCGCGAGGGGAGATTGGATCCGGGGATGGCAAGTTCCAGCTCGCAAGGACGGCGGGGGAAGGAAACCGCGGACGAGTTGTTGGCACGGCTGAACCTACAGGAGGAGGAGGATGATGACTTTGTTTGGGAAGAAGAGCTGCCGGACTTGGGAGAGCCGGCGAAGTGGCTAGCTATAGCCCGAGTGCATACACCGAAAACTTTTAGCCCTAATGCTCTGTACGGGGACATGCATGCGGCGTGGAATCCCGCGAGGACTGTGGTTTGGAGGAAGATCAAGGATAATCTGTTCAGGGTCCAATTTGGTTGTCTTGGTGATTGGAACAAAGCAATGGTGGAGGGACCCTGGTTGTTCAGAGATCATGCTGTAATCTTAAAGGAGTATGATGGTTTTAAGAAGCCTGAAAGTGTCGTCCTAGACAAGCTGTCGGTCTGGGCTCAAATACATCTGTTGCCGGATAACTTTCTGATAGAACGGGCAGTCAGGGGATTGGCTTCCTGCATCGGGGAAGTGGAGGAGGTCCAGTTGAAACTCCCGGCGGGCTTCTTTGGGGAGTTCGTCAGGGTCAGAGTGAAAATTGATATAAACGCCAAGATTAAACGCTTTGTTACAGGAACGAAGGGGGAGGATAGGGTAAGGTACCAGGTGAAGTATGAGAAACTTCCAATGTTCTGTTATAATTGTGGTGAATTTGGCCACTGGCATGAGGAATGTGGAGATGGAGTTCATGATGAATCCACCTTTGGATGGGGGAGTTTGTTCTGGCTGGTAACGGGAATTTTAGGCCGGGTGGCCGGGGGAGTTTTGGCACCCAGCGAGGCAGGGGAGGCCCTGGAAGGACGGGGGGGCGAGGCAGAGGGAGGGAACCCTATAATCCCAATCAGAGTTGGCGCTTCAATGCGCAACAACATAACCAGAACTTTGCCAGGGCGCCAACGGAGGAAGGGACAGAGCCGGGAGTTCAGGTTGTGACAGTAGAAAAGCCCAGAGATGATCCAGAAGTGGCAGATGAAACGGGGAATAGCCGGGACAAGTCGAAGGAGGGCGTTCTTGCTTCATACAAGCGCCCGTCAGTGGAGAACAGCTCGAGGCCTAGCTCGTCCTCGCATGCGGCAGGTGTAGAAGGTGGCCCAGTGGACAGCTCCCTGACGATGGTGGTCACCTCTTCGGCGGTGCCCCCATTACCACCAGTGTATGTTTCACCCCGGAAACAGAATAAGAGGCACAAACAACTACAAGATATGGGAGATGAAGATGAGCAGGGTAGACATGAAGGCCTTGTTAATCAACCACATACAGCATTATCGGCGGGCTCCTTCGAGGAGCGCCGCCGGGCACAATGAATGCTTTGTGCTGGAACTGCCGCGGTTTGGGCAACCCCGCGACAATTCATGAAGTCCGTGATCTCACGGCAAAATTTGCCCCGGCGGTGTTGTGCCTGGTAGAAACACAATTACCTAGTGCACGCGCTGAAATTTTAGCACAATCTTTTGGTTTTGATAAATCGTTTGCTGTTGGTAGCTCTGGTAGGAGTGGTGGCCTTGTAATCTTCTGGAATGATGCAATAAAGTTAGAGATTAATGGTTACTCGCGATATCATATTGATGCAATTGTAGGAGGGTTGGGGCCTACACCTTGGGGGTTGACGTGCGTATATGGAGAAGCACAAGTAGCTCATCGTCACAGGACTTGGGACACTCTATGTTCTATGGCTGGTGCTTCCAATCTTCCATGGGTAGCACTTGGTGACTTTAACGAAGTTCTCACTCAAGCTGAACATGAAGGAGTTAATTTGAGGGGGCAGGGCCAAATGGATGGATTCCGTGATGCACTGGATATATGTGGCCTAGCGGACCTGGGCTATACTGGACGTAGGTGGACTTTTGAAAAAAAGAGTTGCAGGAGGGACTTTCACAAGGGTGCGCTTGGATAGAGCTGTTGCTAATGCCGACTGGAGCTCAATATTTCCACTTGCAGAGGTCGAAAATGCTACAGCAGCGAGTTCGGATCATGGTCCGATTATTCTTAAGCTTATGCAACAGGAAGCCGGTAATAAGCCACCAAGAATGTTCAGATACGAAGTGATGTGGGAACGACACCAAGACCTTATTCCTTCGTTGGAGAGAAGTTGGAGTAGCAGTCTGAGCTGCTCTTCTGTAGGCGATGTCCAGCAGAAGTTACAGAGTTTGGGAGAACACTTGTCCAACTGGGACAGATTGACTTTTGGAAGTGTGAAGCGTGAGATAAAACAGCTGGTTCGGCAACTTGAAGCTCTAAAGAATATACCAGGCCGAACTGGCCCAAGCCATTTGGAGATTAAGGTGAAAGACCGACTGGTGGAGTTGTACCAGAGAGAGGAAATCCTCCAAAGACAACGATCGAGGGTGGATTGGCTCACATATGGCGATAAAAACACTAAATATTTTCAGCAGCGGGCCTCGATGCGAAGAAGGAAGAATAAGATCACATCCCTGACTAGGGAAGACGGACAAATGGTTGTAGAAGCAAGCGAACTGGAAGCGATGACATCTGAATTTTATTCAAACCTGTACACGTCGGAAGGCTGTACAAATATGCAGGCAGTATTAGACTCGGTACCCGAGAAGGTGACAGATGAAAGGCGTACGATGTTGGACGCCAAGTACACTGAGGAGGAAGTAAAAAAGGCTTTGTACCAGATGTTCCCTACAAAGTCGCCGGGGCCAGATGGGTTCCCAGCGCACTTCTTCCAGAAGCATTGGGGCGTTTGTGGAACCGAGGTGACTGCTGTTGTTCTTAAAATTATTGAAGGACGTGAGAGTGCAGAAAGCATTAATCAGACTTACCTGGTTCTTATACCAAAGGTAAAAAATCCATCTTTGCTCTCACAGTTCCGCCCGATAAGCCTTTGCAACGTGTTTTATAAAATTGCTTCCAAAGTTATAGCTAACCGTTTGAAGCTAGTTCTTCCGGAGATTATTTCTTCAGAACAGTCTGCCTTTGTGCCGGGACGTTTGATCACAGACAACATCATTGTGGCATATGAATGTTTACATTTTATGAAACGGAATAGAGCAGTTAAGCATCGTCATTGTGCTCTCAAGTTAGATATGATGAAGGCGTACGACAGGGTGGAATGGGATTACCTGAGAGCCATCATGTTAAAGTTGGGTTTTTCTTCAAGATGGGTGAACATCGTTATGGATCTGGTGAGCTCAGTATCTTATTCTGTGTTATTCAATGGGAAGAAGCTACAGGAGTTTAAACCTAGCAGAGGTATCCGTTAGGGAGATCCAATCTCCTCTTACCTGTTTTTGTTGGCAGCGGAGGGCCTTTCTGGCCTCTTGAAAAATTTAGGTGAGTCATCTCAACTTGGGGGGTCCAAGTGGCGCCTTCGGCACCACCTGTTAATCACCTTTTATTCGCAGATGATAGCCTGCTGTTCTTCAAAGCATCTGGTGGAGGGGCGACAGAGGTGTCAAACCTGTTGGAAACATATTGCCAAGCGTCAGGACAGAGAATAAATGCAGCAAAATCGTCTATTTTCTTTAGCAAGAGATGCCCATCTAATCTCAAGGAAGAGATAAAAGGTATTCTGAATGTCCCCAATGAAACACTTAATGACAAGTATCTTGGCATGCCCTCGGATGTGGGAAGTTCGAAGTTTGGAGCTTTTAAATATCTGAAAGACAGATTATGGAGCAAAGTTAAAGGGTGGATTGACAAAACTTTATCTATGGCGGGCAAGGAAGTGCTGGTTAAATCAGTTGCATAAGCAGTACCGGTATATTCTATGTCTTGTTTTAAATTGCCAAGGGGACTGTGCAATCATCTTAATAAACTCATTCGGCAATTCTGGTGGGGAAGTAAAGATGGGAAAAGAAAACCGGCATGGGTATCTTGGAAGGCTATGACCCAACCAAAATTCATGGGAGGCCTTGGTTTTAGAGATTTCGAGCTTTTTAATCTTGCACTCCTGGCAAGACAATCGTGGTGAATTTTGCAACACCCAACATCTTTTTGTGCCCGGATTTTGAAAGCAGCTTACTTTCCAAATGGCACAATTCTTACAGCTGAGCTGGGGAGCAGGCCGTCGCAAGTATGGCAAGCAGTTTTAGAAGGAAGGGATGTGCTTTGTCAAGGCATTATCAGGAGGATTGGGGATGGATCAGCTACGAGGATATGGGCCGACAACTGGATCCCAAGGTACGCTACTATGCGACCTTTGGCATGCCTCTCGGCCAACCCACCGACTCTGGTGAGTGAACTAATCGATAACACATCAGCCACATGGAATAGAGCAGCACTGGACCAAACTTTCTTGGCAGCAGATACTAATGCTATACTGTCTATCCCCTTGTGCACCTCACGGATGGATGATTTCTGGGCATGGAGCTTAGAAAGGAATGGTAATTTCACAGTCCGTTCAGCGTACCGAATGTTAGCAGACACTAAAAGGCGAAGGGAGGATTGGCTTGAGGGTAATGCAGGCATGTCTAACTACGAAGCGGAAGCCAAATCTTGGACATCGCTTTGGTCTGTCCAAGTGCCGGGGAAGGTTAGAAATTTCCTTTGGAGGCTTGCTAAACATTCCATTACCACCGAAGATGTTCGACACACTAGGCATATGTCCGATGATGACAAATGTCAGCTATGTGGGATGCAGGATAGCTGGTGGCATTCACTGATGCAGTGCTCTGTTGCCCGGTGTGTCTGGGCCCTTGTGGATGATGACGTTGCTGATTATATTTAGGCTTCTACAGAGCAAGATGCTAAGCGCTGGTTATTCTGTATGTTTAATGATTTACCACATGCTAGCATGGTCAAACTGGTCGTGACTTTGTGGGCATTATGAACGGCAAGGCGTAAAGCTATCCATGAGGGAGTCCTGCAGAGCCCTCATGCTACACATGCTTTTGTAACTAGCTTCATCTCTGAACTAGATTCTCTGAAGACCCCAGCGCATGTTGCACAAAATATGGCTGCCACTAGCTCGGGAGCAAGGCGTACTAGTACATGGCTGGCCCCTGCTGTGGGAGTTGCGAAGATACAAGTTGATGAAGGCCAGGCGAGGAACGGTAGGAGCGGTGCAGCTGCATCACTCTGCCGAGACCATAATGGTGTCTATCTGGGGTCGTCGGCTATGGCCTTTTCAGATATTTCTGACCCAGGGATGCTAGAGGCGCTAGCTTGTCGAGAAGCGCTGAACCTAGCTTTGGATTTATCAGTTGAACACATTATCATCGCATGTGATAACAAGACTACGGTGGCGGATATCAATAACGGAACTGAAGGCCCATACAGTGCCATTATCAAGGAGATTCGTGCCAGGGCGAGGAGTTTCAGAAGTTGTGAGTTTATTTTTGAAGGTCGGGCGAGGAACATTGATGCCCATAATTTAGCTAAATTTTCGTCTTCTTTAGATGTTGGTCGCCATTTGTGGCTGGGAGTACCCCATAACCAGTTTGTTATTCCTGTAAACCGTTCGGCATCGCCATAATAAAGCTTTGGTTTACCACTCAAAAAAAAACTTGATTACATTTTTTTTAGAAGCCCTACTTAATTCCTGAATGTACTTTCTTGTCCTACGCTTGGTTTTATGGCTATAACGCACACTCAACTGTGCTTTCTTTCCTAAACTAAAAAAATCTTTTCTTATTTCCTTTTCTTTTCTGTTTGTTTCCTTTTTATTTTTCTCTTCTATTTTTTCATTTTTAGTTTTATTTTGTTTTTAAAACGTTCCCTTTTTTGTACAGTGTCTATTTATGTGTTTGTATTTTACTTCTCTTTTTGAACGTAAACGCTGTTTAAATTGTATGAACATAAATTCAGGCATTAAGGAATTCTTTGCTTTCAGTCTGTGAACATTATTTTTACAAATGTATGAACATTTGAATACATGAATATAGATTTTTTTTCATTGATCATATTTTTAAATATCATATATGAACATATATATCGACATACCTTTTCTACAGTATGTACCTTTTCGCCATTGATGGGCCACCCACCCGTCAATAGTGACATAGTCACCGCTGATGGATAATAACCAATGGGCCTTTTTTTTCTTAAGAAACACACCCAGACGGCATCGTAGAACTGATAATTGTCTAGGAAAATGACCAATTCAATGAAAAGATAATTGGGCGTGGAGCGACTAGTAAAAATTAAAATTACAATGAAAATTGTACTAGTCTTCTTCTTCCCCTGATTGATTGCTTTACTATGGTTGTTTGCGTATTATGATCTTGATTTCGTTTTCTCGATTACTTCTATCTTGAGCTACTCTTTCACTTTAATTAACAGGACTGAGGCAAACTTTGCCGACCCATTTCGTAAATGAAAAATTCATATGCAAAAAGTCACCTTGTCCATCCCTATCTCTACATGGCACATTGCTTGGATTAATTCATAAGTGGAGTAAGCACTAGAGTAGAAGCGAAAAATAAACACACTGAGCGTGGAGTATAATGCCATAATACATTTTTTTAAGATTACACAACATATTTGATACCCTTTGGAATAGAACAACCGTGCTACAAAGAACTGCTCCCACTTCCCTCAACAGCAAAGAAAAACAAATGATATCACACCACACAAGCCCATGCCCCCACTTGGTTTTTTCTTGTAAACACACGTTGGGCCCATCATGTTTTTTTTAATATGGGCCAATCAAGTCGGTGAGACGTCGTCTTTAGCGGCCTATTGCGCAAACGTCCCTGAGAACCTAAAATTCGACTTGCAATTGTAAAAGCTAATTAATGAGTTGAATATTCTCCAAAACTTAAGGATTTTAAATCTTTTTTCATATAAGTTTCCTCCTATAAATTGAAGGCCATAAATGTGCGAATATCACATTGGTATGATATAATATACTACCAAAATATTGCCTGCGCATGCATGGAAGCCCATTAATCGTCCCTGCATCATACTACTAGTATATAAGTGGAGGCCTCTCTAGTCTACAGTCTACACCCTGCACTCGTCGCTCCTTGCACATTTCGCTGATCCAGAAGGCTCGCCATGGCTGCTGCGACATTGCTCTTGGCGCTCGCTGTCGTCGCTCTCGGCTCCGGCCATGTCGTGGCTTTCGACCCTAACCCTCTCCAGGACTTCTGCGTCGCCGACCCCACGTCCAAAGGTACGGAAAACAAACGCCGTGCTTGTGGCAGCTCTTCAATTTCCATGTGATCATCCATGGTGATATGCGCGTACGTACCTGCAGTGCACGAGAACGGGGTGGCGTGCAAGGACCCGGCGGCGGTGGTGGCGGAGGACTTCCTCTTCGGCGGCCTGGACAAGCCGGGCGGCAAGACGAGCAAGCGCTTCGGGTTCACGGCAAACCAGGTGCAGATCCCGGGCCTGAACACGCTGGGCGAGTCCCACGTCCGCCTCGACGTCGTGCCGGGCGGCGTCTTCCCGGTGCACTACCACCCGAGGGCGGCGGAGACGGCGCTGGTGCTGGAGGGCTCCGTCTACTTCGGCTTCGTCTCCTCCTACCCGGACAACAAGCTCTATGCCAAGGTGCTCCGCAAGGGCGACGTCTTCGCCGTGCCGCAGGGGCTCGTGCACTTCCTCTACAACAACGGCACCACGCCGGCCACGCTCTACGCCTCCCTCAGCAGCCAGAACCCGGGGCTGGTGCTCCTCGGCAACTCGCTCTTCGCCGGGGCGCTCCCCGACGACCTCGTCGCCAAGACGCTCCTCACGGACCAGCACACCGTGCAGACCATCAAGACTAACTTCCGGTGGCCTTGATGCGTGGCCACGCCGTGCTTTTACCCATCTGTAATCTTTGTATTTTTTGGGGGCGGGCACGGTAATTTGCATGGCAACCGTTGCTTTGCAATAAACATGAAATACTTGGAGCAATATCAATTCGATCGCATATACAAGGCGTTACCATTTGATTTAATTTTCTAACACCGTTACGATTTGATTTGAACAAATCTTCACATTCATTTTGATTCTAAAAAGGAAAGTAATATATATTATTCACTGAAAAAGAAGTATATGTATGCTTGATATGAAAATCTTTAGAAATTACTAGCAAAAGAGCCTGTGCGTTGCAACGGGAGAAAAAAAATCATAATTTCCATTGACGATGACCACATTTTTTTGACATCTCATCGCATGATTTTGAAAATTTGTTCACAAATGCATGAAAATGTTTCTTTTTTTCTAAATTTATTCACAAATCAAAGCAATGTGCACATTTTCCAAATAATAAAGTGGTTGTCAAAAAACTTGGTAATTCAAAGAATTATTCCGAATTTCAAGAAACATATTTTAAAAAAACATACCATAATATTTCAATCCATCCCAGCAGTTAATTCTTCAAAGTTCACGCGGGTATACCTTTGATCATTCATGAACATTTTTATGAATTTGGGAATATTTTAAAAATTGTGACATTTTTTACTATTTATAAACTTTTAAAAAATTGTGAACATTATTATATATTGCGGATGGTTTTTAAGCATTTTATTTTGAATCAGTGAACAATTCTAGAATAGAAGAACATTTTTTTTGAAATCCACGAACATTTTCTGAATCAGCAAACACTTTATGAATCAGTAAACTCTATTGTAATTCACAAACTGTTTTGCTAATCCCGTTTTACAAGCTCACTGTTTATTTCCCAAGGCGGCTGATGGCAATCATTTGAGAAAGTATATGAACTGTTGGTAATCAGTTTAACTGAGCAAGGTGGGACAATTGACGAAAAAAGACGCATCATATACAGGCCTACGCTAGCTGAGAAGATTTTTTATTCCGTTGAAAGCTGAGACGTGTCTGCTGGCCCATAAGGCCTAGCTGGACGACTGGTTTTTTGTTTAGAAAAAAAAAACTGAAACAACTTATGGGAGGGCATAGGAAACGGGAGGAGCTTGATCGCCTGCTCGATCCCTTGCGGGAGAAGGTAGGATTCTTAAAAAAAAACTGAAACAACCTTTTTTTGAGAAACAAAACTGAAACAACCTAAGGGGCTTGATCACAACGTATGTGTGAAGGCCCAACTGGAGGAACGCAGGCCCAACTCTGGTGATATGAACCTTTTTAATAGCCGATACACAACTTTGCTCTACAAATTAGTACCACCTCATGTATTTCACGTAACGTAGGATCAGATGTGGGACGAAATCAAGAATATCACCTTCCTTTAATAGTAGGTATAGATAGATATACTCATGTAAAAAAAACTTGTCGGCACTGTATATGTATGCTCGATATGAAATGGGCGCTGTATGTACTGTCAGCGCGCCCATCTACCAGCGTCTGCCACGGTCGCACCGACCGCCTCGCTCGCCACAACCTCCACGCCCATCGCCACCACCGGGCCCACCAGCGGCCAACCGCTTCTTGAGCTTCTCCTCCTTGGAGGCCTTCGCTTTAACGTGGCGATTTGGCCGCATTTCTGAGCTGATCTTCCAGGCGAGCATGATGCTCGGATCCTCTGGCACCTCCGTCAGCTCCATCACCGACAGGTTCTCCAACGGTTCCATGCGTCAGTGGCGGAAGGAAGGAGAGGGTGGGAGAAATGAGCCGGAATTGGGCGGAGAGCGACGGGGAATGGAAGAATAGAGTGGGGGATTTTGGCGCGGAAACAGTGCGAGATGCTACAAAAGTGTGGGCTCCACTTTCCTTTTGGGTGGGCCAGGGGGAGAGCGACGTTCCGCGTGTCTGGACTCCGCAAAGCCCATCTCCCCCTCACGTGTGTCTCCGGTTTGCGGGAGAAATCGCGTTCGGACCGCTCTGCGGACCAATACAGGACCGAGTTGGATGGATTTCACGGTCCGAACAGCGCTGCCCGGACGGTTGCAGGAGGTTCGAGGGTCGGCATTGGAGACGCTCTAACCATTGAACCACAGGTTGCTTCGCACTATTTAGGCTTATATGAGAATAAGGACATGGAGTTTCTTAGCTCAGTCGGCCAGATGAACAGTAAGATCGAAAATATATGAAAAAATTAAAAAAAACTGCATTTTTTGGAAATATTAAGAAATGTTTTGAGTGCTTACAAAGTTTTATCTTGGAACTACACTCATGGAGGTCTTCGAAGATGCTACTTTTGAAAACATTTTGGAGCGTTGATTTTATCTTTTTTGCCGTGGCTTCCCAAAATGTGATATGATGATGAAAATTTCCAAACACTCAAAACATTTCTTAATGTTCGTAAAAAAACATAATATATTGAAGTTTTTTTAAAAAAATTGTATTAGAGCACAAGCTCAGATTAGGACTTTCGCCTAAGCCGCCACTTCCTTCCTTATCTGTAACTTGTGCGCAAGCTCGATCCCATCACTAGCGAACTGGGCCGCCCCAAAACATGTACTCCGAGCAATGGTTTTCAAAACTTTCTAGAAGGTCTCCACGGGGTTTTTTGGTTGGGTTCTTCTACTTTTCGTGTTTCACAGGTTTTTTGTCCAGTACGGTCATGTTTTCTTCTTTATTTTCATTTTCATTGACTCCTTAAATTCGTTATGTTTTTTAAATCATGAAAAATTTCAAGTTCACAAACTTTTTAAATTTTTTGAATACTTTCCGTTCTATTAAAAAAATTAAGAACTTTTCTCAAATCTAAAATTGTGAAATTTTTGAATTTCTTGAACTCTTTTTCAATTCCACAAAAGAAAATTGAAATCCATGACCTTTTTAAAAAATTATGGTTTTTTGCCAAATCTGTGAACTTTTTTCATTTTAATGATTTTTTTTCAACTTCGTGCAAAAACCAAATCATTTTTTTCCAAAAGCCAACCTTGAACTGAACCGTTCAACCGAGCGCTCGAGCGAGCGAGACCGGGTGGCTCCTGTAAGGAGTGAGTGAAGAGTGTTAATGGGCCGACCTAGCTGAAACGACCTTGAGCGCTTGGCGCTCCAGTGCCTGACGCGTCAATTAGAAGCACAAGATCTCTCGAAATCACTAGTCAAGAAGTATTTGTTATAAAAATCACTCGCACCTTTCCAGGTTGCGACAAGTGGCACGCTCCATGTGTGCCACTTATTGCCACCTGCGAGTTTTCCCTTTTTTCCTAGATTCATTTATTTAAAATATTTTATTTTTTAAACCATGCGTCCAACTCTCGAACTATTTTCATCGTTGGATTTCTCGCGTCGAGATCTTCAAAACTAGAACTCATGTTGATAAGTTTTGACGAACTTTTTTTTCAAAAAAAACCGGACGAGAAAACCGAATCGGGAGCACGGGTTTTTTCCCTTTCCGAAAAAGGCACGCCCGTGACTTTCACGAAAGCACAACCATACCTTTCGCGGAAGCAAAACCGTGCCTTTTGTGGAAGAAAAAAAAAACAGAAAACGAGTTTTTTTCGTTTCCGATAGGCACGGGCGTGACTCTCGCAAAAGCACAACCGTGCCTCTCGCAGAAGCAAAACCGTGCCTCTCACGAAAGAAAAAAAAACAGAAAATGTGTTTTTTCTCTCCGAAAGGCATGACCGTGACTCTCGCGAAAGCACAATCGTGCCTCCCGTGAAAGGGGAAAACAGAAAACGCGTTTTTTTATTTCCGAGAGGCACAACCGTGACTCTCGCGAAAGCACAACCGTGCCTCTCACGGAAGCAAAACCGTGCCTCCCGCGGAAGGAAAAAGAAAACAGAAAACACATTTTTTTTCATTTTCAAAAGGCACGGCCGTAACTCTCGCGAAAGCACAACTGTGACTCTCGCGGAAGCAAAAAAAAAGGAGAATGCGGTTTTTTTTGTTTCCGAAAGGCACAGCCGTGATTCTCGCGAAAGCACAACCATGCCTCTCGCGGAAGAAAAAAAACAAAAAAACACGTTTTTTTCGTTTCCGAAAGGCACGGCCGTGACTGTCGCGAAAGCACAACCGTGCCTTTCGCGGAAGCAAAATCGTGACTCTCGTGAAAAAAAGAAAAAAGAAAATGCGTTATTTTCGCACAATTTTTTTGACCCAAAAGTTAAGGAAGACCGGTGGAAACCGAAAAAAAACGTTTAAAAAACCAAAAACGTGTGCGGAAAAATAAAAAAATAAAATCTGGAGGGAGCGCCCAAAGCGCGACACGTGGCGGGCGGTGATGACCCATAAGCATAGGGGATCAATCGTAGTCCTTTCGATAAGTAAGAGTGTCGAATCCAACAAGGAATAAAAGGAAATGAAAAGTAGTTTTTAGCAAGGTAATATCTGCAAGCGCTGAAATTGTAAGTAACAAATAGCTTGGTAGCAGGATAATTTGTGACGAGCACGTAACGGTAACGGCAAATAATATGCAGCAAGATAGCCCAATCCTTTTATGGTAAAGGACAGGCCAAAACGGTTTCTTATAATAAGCAAAGTGTTCTTTAGGGCACATGAGAATTTCATCTAGTCAATTTCATCATGTTGGCTTGATTTGTATTCATTACTTTGATAATTTGATATGTGGGTGGATCGGTGCTTAGCTGTTGTTCTTACTTGAACAAACCTCCTACTTATGGTTAACCCCCCCTCGTAAGCATCCGCAACTACGAGAAAAGTATTAAGATAAAATCTAACCATAACATTAAACTTTTGGATCCAAATCGGTTCCTTACGAAGTAGCGCACAAACTAGGGTTTAAGCTTCTGTCACTCTAGCAACCCATCATCTAATAAGTACTCCACAATGCATTTCCTTATGCTCAAATATGGTGAAGTGTCATGTAGTCGACGTTCACATAACACCAGTAAGGGAATCACAACATACATATTATGAAAATATCAAACACAAATCAAGTTCACACGATTACTTGGAACATGATTTCTCGCGTGACCTCAAAAACAAAAATAACTACTCACAAGTGATAAACATCAGAGGGCTATTAAATAGCATAATAAATCTGAACATATAATCTTCCACCAAATAAATCATATAGTGATTAACAAGATGTAATCAACACTACTAGTCACCCATAGGTACCAATCTGAGGTTCCGATACGATGATTAAACACAAGTAATGAACTAGGGTTTGAGAGGAGATGGTGCTGGTGAAAATGTTGATAAAAATTGGCCTCCCCAAGATGAGAGGGTTGTTGTTGTTGATGATGATGACGATGATTTTCCCCTCCGGGAAGGAGGTTCCCCCGGCGGAATCGCTCCGCCGGAGGGAAAAAGTGCTCCTGCCCAAGTTCCGCCTCGAGATGGCGGTGCTCCTCCCCGAAAGTCCCCTCCTTATTTTTCTAGGTCAAAATGACTTATATACCAGAAGATGGGCACCGGAGATGGCCGAGGAGGGCACAACCCACCAGGGTGCGCCTGGGCTACCTGGCGTGCCCAGGTGGGCTGTGCCCACCTGGTGGGCTCCTATGGTAGTTATTCATTCCAATAATTCTTATTTATTTCATAAAAATTCCCCGTGAAGTTTCAGCTCATTTGGAGTTGTGCAGAATAGGTAGCCTGACTTAACTTTTTCAGGTCCAGATTTCCAGCTGCTGAAATTCTTCCTCTTTATGTGAACCTTACATATTATAAGAGAAAATGCATTAGAATTATTCCAAAAGGCATTATTGTACATAAAAACATTATAAATAATAGTAGATAAACATGATGCAAAATGAACGTATCAGGTGGCTGAGAGCGTGCTAAGTAACGCTAATCGTTGCGAGGCTTCCAAAAAAGCGCTCGTTAACTTGTTGCTCTCAAGACCTCCTCCTGAGCGCCTTCGTCACCAGGTAGAGGAGACAACGTTCATGCACCCCGGCTAAATAGGTTGGCCCAACTACTAGGCGAGCGATCGCCCCGGACGTACCACTTCTCCCAATTCCTTGGTTGGTCGTTCGGCTGTTGACCACTCACTGTTGACGGGTCCACCATTTACTTTTCAAGAAAATGTGAAATTCAAAAAAAAGGAATTAAATTAAGTTTCATACAAAATTGATAAGGGTCATGAATTGGAAAACAATTCACAAGCTCAAGGAAAGTTCATGGATTTGAAAAGGTTCATGATTTCAATTTTTTTTGGGAATTTGAAAAAAGTTCATTGATTTTGAAAACAAGTTTGTGAATTTTTAAAAAAATTAAAGGATTCTTAAAAAATCACGATTTTTTAAAATTTGTGAATTTTTAAAAAGTTCACGAATTTGAGAGATAGTTCAAGAATTTTTTTTAAATGCACAAATTTGAAAAAGGTCCATGCATTTGAAAAAAGAAGAAAAAGAAAAAAAACAGTATAAAATCAAACAAAGTAGTTTTGGAAAAACCAAAAGACAAGAACAACGAACAGATGCTTTCCAAAACCGGGCTAGGAAGCTTCTGGAAGGTCCCCAAAAGCGGGAAATAGAAGGTCCCCAAAACCGGGAAAAGGAAGCTTCCCACTGGTGCCTTATACGGGTCGGCCCATGGAGGATCTATCGAGGGAAGGTGTGGTAGCAAAGGGCCTTTAACCGACACCTGAAGCCGCGACGATTATTCCTCGCCTTAAGTGAGTCGAGAGGAAACTATCACGTCCAAGTAAACAGTGTTGCTGAAGCAATAGCGATTATTTCTCGCCTTAAGCGAGTCGAGAGGAAACTCCCGCATCCAATTAGACGGTGTTGGACTGGCCCATTTTAGCACGTGCAGATTGAAAAACAGGGGAAGAAAAGGAACGTTGCCCAGGAATCAAACTCTGGTAGAGATGGGGAACATACGCGCAGCTAACCACTGCGCCAGCTTCCAGTTACGGGTTAGGTGTACGATCACGACTTACTAGAGGCGGTCGAGCCGGTTTTTTCTTTGCTTTTTCGTTTTGTTTTGTTTTATTATTATTTTCTTCTCCGGTTATTCTTATTTTCGTTTTATCTTTGTTTCTTTTTTCATCCTATATATATTTAAAATATTTTAAAGTATGAACAAAATACAAAAAGGAAATTTAAAAAGAAAAAAGGAAACATAAAAAAAGAAAAAGAAAAGGCTGGGGCCTCCCGCGCTCATGGGCTGGCCCAGCTCGCGCGCTCAACGAGAGAAACCTCTCGTCTCGCATAACGCGAGAAATAGGGACGCCCGCCTGAAGCTGTACTTTCTTGTCCTACATTGGGTATGGCCTTAACGCGTACCCTCGACTGTCCTTGGCCCAGCCCATTTTTGTTTTTTTCTATTTCTTTCTTTCTTTCTTTCCTTTTCTTTTTAATTATATCCTCTAGTTTTATTACTTTTTTGTTTCCATTTTTTCAACTTTCCTTATTTTTAATTTTACTTATTTTTATACAGTTTCTATTTATGTGTTTGTCTTCTACTTCTCCTTTTGCATGCAAACTTTGTTTAAATTGTATGAACGTAAATTCAGGCGTTCAGGAGTTTTCTCCTTTGAGTCTTTGAACTCTTTTTTCAAAAATGTATGAACATTTCGTACATGAATATATGATTTTTTACATGACCATGTTTTTAAATAGAGGATTGTCTTTTATTTTACATATATGAACATATATATCGACATACAGTATTCTTTCCTTTTCTACAGTATATGCTTGTTCACGTTTGATGGGCCGCACACCCATCAGTTGTGACGTACTTACCACTGATGGATAATAACCAATGGGCCTTTTTTCTGAAGAAAGACGCCCAAAGGGCATCATAGAACTAATAATTATCTAGGAAAACGACCAGTACAATGAGAAGATGACTGTATGTGAAACGACTAGTAAAAATTAAAATTACAATGAAAATCATACTAGTCTTCTTCTTCCTCTATGGTTGCTTGTGTATTATGTCTTGATTTAGTTTTCTATCATGAGCTACTCTTTCACTTTAATTAACAGGACTGAGGCAAGCTTTGCCCGCCCATTTCGTAAATGAAAAATTCATATGCAAAAAGTCACCTTGTCCATCGCTATCTCTACATGGTACAGCACGTGGATTAATTCATAAGTAAAGCAAGCATTAGAGTAGAAGCGAAAAATAAAATTGAGTAGAGTATAAAGCCATACTTCATTTTTAAAAAGATTATACAACATATTTGATACCCTTTGGAATAGAACAACCGTGCTACAAGGAACTGCTCTCACTTCCCTCAACAACAACAAAAAATCTATATCTATATTTATATCTATACCAATATAAAAAGACCCAAAGGGCAGATTCAATTAATCTCGGCAATCAAATCATATCAATCCAACGATCTAGACTGCTTCGATGTCGAGCGCTCAACACGTTTAGTGTGCAAATAATTTCATGCCAAAAATAGTGCTAATTACATAATAACACGCAAATAATATTCTACTTAATATCCGCATACACTTAATATACTTCCAAATTAACGTCATTGCATGTACACATTGACTAGTAGTTAAAAACAACAAAAACAATTTTAAATATGTTTTATTAATAAAAAATTAGGGGTGTTTTATTAATAAGTGATATCACACCACACAAGCCCATGCCCCACTTGTAAGCACACGTTGGGCCCATCAAGCTGGTGAAACGTCGTCTTAGCGGCCTATTGCGCAAAACGTCCCTGAGAACCTAAAATTCGACTTGCAATTGTAAAAGCTAATTAATGAGTTGAATATTCTCCAAAACTTAAGGATTTTAAATCTTTCTTCATATAAGTTTCCCTCCTATAAATTGAAGGCCATAAATGTGCAAATATCGCATTGGTATGATATAATATACTACCAAAATATTGCCTGCGCATGCATGGAAGCCCATTAACGTCCCTGCATCATACTACTAGTATATAAGTGGAGGCCTCTCTAGTCTACAGTCTACACCCTGCACTCGTCGCTCCTTGCACATTTCGCTGATCCAGAAGGCTCGCCATGGCTGCTGCGACATTGCTCTTGGCGCTCGCCGTCGTCGCTCTCGGCTCCGGCCATGTTGTGGCATTCGACCCTAACCCTCTCCAGAACTTCTGCGTCGCCGACCCCACGTCCAAAGGTACGGAAAACAAACGCCGTGCTTGTGGCAGCTCTTCAATTTCCATGTGATCATCCATGGTGACATGCGCTTACGTACCTGCAGTGCACGAGAACGGGGTGGCGTGCAAGGACCCGGCGGCGGTGGTGGCGGAGGACTTCCTCTTCGGCGGCCTGGACAAGCCGGGCGGCAAGACGAGCAAGCGCTTCGGGTTCACGGCGAACCAGGTGCAGATCCCGGGCCTGAACACGCTGGGCGAGTCCCACGTCCGCCTCGACGTCGTGCCGGGCGGCGTCTTCCCGGTGCACTACCACCCGAGGGCGGCGGAGACGGCGCTGGTGCTGGAGGGCTCCGTCTACTTCGGCTTTGTCTCCTCCTACCCGGACAACAAGCTCTATGCCAAGGTGCTCCGCAAGGGCGACGTCTTCGCCGTGCCGCAGGGGCTCGTGCACTTCCTCTACAACAACGGCACCGCGCCGGCCACGCTCTACGCCTCCCTCAGCAGCCAGAACCCGGGGCTGGTGCTCCTCGGCAACTCGCTCTTCGCCGGGGCGCTCCCCGACGACCTCGTCGCCAAGACGCTCCTCACGGACCAGCACACCGTGCAGACCATCAAGGCTAACTTCCGGCGGCCTTGATGCATGGCCACGCCGTGCTTTTACCCATCTGTAATCTTTGTATTTTCTGGGGGCGGGCACGGTAATTTGCATGGCAACCGTTGCTTTGCAATAAACATGAAATACTTGGAGCAATATCAATTCGATCGCATGTACAAGGCGTTACCATTTGATTTAATTTTTTAACACCATTACGATTTGATTTGAACAAATCTTCACATTCATTTTGATTCTAAAAAGGAAAGTAATATATATTATTCACTGAAAAAGAAGTATATGTATGCTCGATATGAAAATCTGTAGAACTTATATACTCATGTAAAAAAACTTTGTGTGTATTTCTAAAAGATTATTAAAACTAATTAAGTAGTACTTATCTTGTATTTCTTTCAACATGCAAACCATGTATAGGAAAGATGTATCTCAGCATGTAACAATCCATTTTCATTCTTTTTTTTCGGTAAAATCTATTTTCATTCTTTTTTCCTGGTGAAATCCATTTCATTCTCTCTTTTCAGTGAAATCCATTACCATTTTGTTACTCTAATTATATTTTATAAATATCTTATAACTATATAATAAAGCATATGTATGTTCATTAAATATTCTCATATCAAGTTCCATATAACTAAATCAGCCCAAATTCATTTGGCAGTACGGGGACTAGCAGCGAACTTTGTTATCGCATGTAAGCCGAAAGCGAAGAGGAGAGTGATGGCTTGGTATAAGCCCGGGTCGGGATATATTGAACTTAATGTAGATGCCGGGTTTGATCATGACAATCTGAATGGTACGGTTGGTGCAATTCTCGGAGATGATAATGGCAAATTTATAGCTGCAGAAAATGGAAGACTGAATTTTGCTATGACTCATTTACTGCTGAAGCAACTGCTGTGAGATTTGGGTTAAATTCAGCACAACCAGTGGGATGTAGCAAGATTGAGGTTGTCTTCGACAATGAAGAATTTGTTAATGATCTGAAGGAAGGCTTCTCCAGCTCAATGGCAAGTGCTATATTCCATGATTATTATTACATGTCGCTAGACTCTTATCACGTCTTCTTTGATTTATGTATTAGATATAGTAATCAGGTAGCCCATGAATTGGCCAAGTTGGCCAAGTTCTCTCCTCCTAGTATCTCGATGGATTCACCTCCGGATGAGATTATTCCTTTTCTTGTAAATGATACAATTGTGATTGAATAAAGGAGATGATTTGTCAAAAAAATCTTGTTGAATATATTGTAACTAAATTCATGCAACAAAGTGTCGGGTATCATCAGCATATATTGTAACTAAACAAGATTATATGTCCTAAAAAAGATTATTATGTGGTGCCAGAATTAATTATTGTGCATATAATACTTTGACTGGTTTATGCGATTGCATTGCTCGTGTCGCCTGAGCCAATGGATACATCATCATAGTCATGTACTCCCTCCGTTTCTAAATATAAGGTCTTTTAGAAATTTCAATACAGACTATATACGGATGTATATAAATATATTTTAAAGTGTATATCCACTCACTTTGCAGAGGAAGTAGTTCATATTATAATCTAAGGTCTTATATTAGGAACAAAGGGAGTATAACAAAGACTAGGGGTCGGTGCGCCCTTTGCCGTCTTGTGTGTTGCCATCTAGGCAAACGTCCATTCCATTACCTTCTTTGATGATGGTTGTGACATTCATTTTTTAAGATAGTAAAACTGAACCACTTCAGCCCTCTCATGTAATTAGCGATTTCATCCGTTAGATCTTGATGTTTGAACTTTTTTGGCCGTCTGATCGATTTCATCTCACGAACTGGGCCACATATCGTAAAGGGTTGCTTCTCTAGAAGAAAAATCCGAAGTCTGTGGTTAACTGGGCCTATGCCCCTTCCGTATTCCGGCCCAACGCCTCCCTGTTCATGATGTGCGGGGAACAACCATGGTTTTAAATAGCGCAATACAGCTCCGTTATAGCAATGCTATAGCGTTTAGAAAAGGTCCTGCGCTAAAGGATTTTGGTCCAAACATATGAACAAACATTTTAAATAGCGTGCTATAGTTTTTAGAAGAGCTAAAAAGTAAATAGGGTACAGAAGTAACCAGCGATGCTCGATGGCGCCAGGGTATTTGTTTGACCAGTTTACTCTTCCGCCAAAGAGCTAGATGTGGTTGGAGGGGCTTATGGTTGAACACATAAGGTAAACTCTCTTTGTCTTATTCTCCTCAACAACACATGTTGTTATGCGGTTTGACCGATAAAGATCTTCGTAGAATATGTAGGAGCCAATATAAGCATCCAGGTTCCGCTATTGGTTATTGATTGGAGACGTGTCTCGGTCATGTCTACATAGTTCTCGAACCCGTAGGGTCCGCACGCTTAACGTTCGGTGACGATCGATATTATGAGTTTATGTGTTTTGATGTACCGAAGGTAGTTCGGAGTCCCGAATATTATCACGGACATGACGGGGAGTCTCGAAATGGTCGAGACATAAAGATCGATATATTGGATGACTATATTTGTGAAGGAAATATGTTCTAGAGGCAATAATAAAGTTATTATTTATTTCCTCATATCATGATAAATGTTTATTATTCATGCTAGAATTGTATTAACCGGAAACATAATGCATGTGTGAATACATAGATAAACATAGTGTCACTACATTAAAAAAAGACACATCCGTGACATTTTGGGCCGAACGGAATCTTTTCCTGTCATACATATGACGCTTCTATGACGATAATTGTGACAAAACTCGGTATCATCATAGATGTGGTGGGCTCCTACTTCTATGACAAAAAATCATGACAGAAAATGGGCTTTTCGTCCTGGGAGGGCCGGAGACGCAGCTGCATGACATTCTTTGGGCCGTCCATGACGGAAAAAACCGTGGTAGAAGCGAGGGCGAGAAAAATTTCGGCGAGTTCCCGGTTACGGTGGGAGGTCGGGGGCCGAGCGATGCGCGTTTCTCTCGTACATGTACGCGCGTGTGTGTGAGGCGTTGGCTCTAACTGAACCCGAGCGAGGCGTTGGGCTCTAACTGAACCCGAGCGATTGCACTGCAGGCTACGCATTACTGAACCCGAGCGATCGATCGATGGCTGTTAACTGAACCCGATCGAGCGATTCCTTCGCTACTGCTGCTAACTGAAGCTGATCGATGCTGCCTCTGGGATGAACAGTGAGCGTTGTGGGAGGGTTTGGATGAACAGTGAGCGGTGGCGTTGCCTCTGGATGAACAGGACCCCGTGGTGTGGTGGAGGGCTGGATGAACAGTAGACGGTGGGGGGGGGGGTGCCCGTGAGGGGTGGTTGAACATGACCCCGTGGTGTGGAGGGCTGGATGAACAGTAGACGGTGGAGGGGTGCCCGTGGAGGGGTGGTTGAACAGTAGCCGGTGGAGTAGCGCGCGGTGGAGGCTGGATGAACAGGAGCCCGTGGAGGCTGGAGGAGGTCGACGGTAGCCCATGGAGGCTGGAGGAGGTCGATGGTGGAGATGAACAGTATCCCGTGGAGTCCCGTTTTGCGGTACGCCACACCCTTCCCGATGAACAGTACCCTCGTTTCGACCGTAACGCTCCAACACAAGTCCGTTTCGTCCGTTTTGCGGTACGCCACACCCCTCCCGATCAACAGGACCCCCGTTTCGACTGTAGGAGGTCCGTTTCGTCCGTTTTGCGATACGCCACACCCTCCCGATCAACAGGACCCCCGTTTCGACCGTAGGAGGTCCGTTTCCTCCGTTTTGCGGTACGCCAGACCCCTCCCGATCAACAGGACCCCGTTCCAAATGTAGGTGGTCCGTTTCCTCCGTTGTGCGGTATGCCAGGCCTCGTTTCCATCGCCTGTTCCGTCCAAGCCCTCCCGATGAACACGACCACGCATTCCGTTCCGACCCAGCCGGTTGGCTCCCACGCGTTCCGTTGCCTCCCGATGAACACGACGCATTCCGTTGCCTCCCCATGAACACGACGCATTCCGTTGCCTCCCCATGAACCCCAACGACGACGCTGTTTCTCCATTCCGACCCAGCCATGTACACGAGCCCTGGCCGTACGTATGCGCGAGTAGGCGTTCGAGACCCCGCCCGTATGTACAAATACGTGGCCGTATTTTCTTTCTTGCACCCTGGCCGCTGTACGTACGTGTACATGCGACGTGCGCGCCTCTACTACGACACGTACGCGCCTCTACTACGACACGTGCGCGCCTCTACATCCACCAGTATATATGTACGTACACGTTCGCGACCAGAATGACAACGCTACATACGCTTCGACCAGGTGGGTCCCGACTATCAGGCACTTTCTTGCCTGCGAAGATGTAGCTGGTGGGTCCCAGCAGTCAGGGGCCGAATCATTTTTTTTGCCCAGACGCACTTCCTTGCGTGCGAAGATGTAGCTGGTGGGTCCCAGCAGTCAGGGGGAAACATTTTTTTTCGCAAAATACGGTGGCCCGTCCGGTGGGTTCCCGCTGTCAGGTGGAGGAATAATTATTTTGCACGTAATAAGGAGGCACTTCCTTGCTGCGGCCGTGGACCCAGCTGTTAGCCTCTCCACGTACAGTCCACGTCCGGTTGAAGCCGTTCCTTGACCACGTTGACCACGCCGCGCTGAGAGCACCAGGGCAGTGGACGACAGCGAGGCCTAGGAAGGGGACGACGCGGAGCCGGGAAAGACGCGGCAGTGGATGCCCACGCGTAGAGGAGCACGAGGGTTCACTGGTTTGCTGCGGTGTGAGGCTGTCGTCGCCGCAGAATAATAGGGGGTGTGGGTGAGTAGAGGGATGACCTGGCCAGCGGTGGGAGTAGTAGGGGGCGGTGAGGCCTCCGCCGCATCGCAGACGGCCACGGGAGGCAGGAGCACGAGGCACGACCGGCGCTGGTTTGGGCGGCTGAAGCAAGAAGACCAGAGGTTGAAGAAGCACTATGGCCGTTGGATGGACATCGTACGGTCACTGGAGCTAGAATCGTGCATATTAACTAAGTTGACAAAGCCCTCTATCCCCGTCAACTTAGTAGGCCCACAAGTCAGCCTGTCACTATACTGGGTCCCAGCTAACAGGGGAAGTATTCATTTTTTTGTGCGTAATAAGGAGGCACTTCCTTGCGTGCGAAGATATAGCTGGTGGGTCCGAGCTGTCAGCGGCGGTAACGTTTTTTTCGCGAAATACAGAGGCCCTTTCGGTGGGTCCCTGATGTCAGGTGGAGGAATCATTATTTTGCGCGTAATAAGGAGGCATTTCCTTGCGTGCGGCCGTGGACCCAGCTGTCGGCCTCTCCACGTACAGTCCACTTCAGATGCATGTCGGTCGTTGACCACGTTGACCAGGCCGCGCCGAGAGCACCAGGGCAGTGGACGACGGCGAGGCCTAGGAAGGGAACGACATGGAGGCAGGGAAGACTCGGCAGTTGTTTCCCACGCGGAGGGGAGTACGACTGTACGAGGGTTTACTGGTTCGTCTGCCGTCGCCGAAGAATAACATCCGGTGTGGGTGAGTAGAGGGATGACTAGGCCAACGATGGGAGTATGGTGGGGCGGTGAGGCCTGCGCGGCAGCACACCGGCCGCGGGGAGGAGCAGGCAGTCCCGCTGGCGCTTGTTTGAGCGGCTGGAGCAGGAAGAGCAGAGATTGAAGAAGCACGACGACCGTTCGATGGACATCCAACAGTCACTGCTTGTGCGTCAACCTTTTTTTAGGAAAAGCCTCAAATCTATGAAAACAACATACATCCCATCTGTCATTATTTCTAATAATTTACAGCTCATTTGCTAATTCTTAAGGTTTTTTTGAGCCCATATTCTTTTTGTTAGCATTACAGCCCATATTGTGGCCACAGTTAAAAAATTATATGAAATTTTGCATATTTCGGTGCGGTCCGAACTATTTTTAATCCTGAAATTTCGACTCACATTCAAACTGTTTTTAAAAATAAATGTATATCAATATAAAATCCAACAAATTCTCCATGCATAAAAATTAATGTAATTTAAAATCTCGAAATGAAAAAAAGATATTTGAAACTAATTGCCGGTTTGATGTGTTTTAAAAATGTACATCCCATTTCTCATTACTGATAGGCCATTTTCTCGGCCAGCCGAATGAAGCTCTCCTCGTCTTGAAAAATTTGCAGCCCAACAGGCCTGACAAAGCGACTTACTTGGCAAATCACAAAAAAACTGGGCTGTAGCCGTGGACCCAGCTGTCAGCCTCTCCACGTGCAGTACTCTTCCGATGGAAGTCGGTCGTTGACCACATTGACCACGCCGCGCCGAGAGCACCAAGGCGGTGGATGACGGCAAGGCCTAGGAAGGGGACGACACGGAGCCGAGGAAGACTCGGCAGTGGATGCCCACGCGGGGAGGAGTACGAGGGTTCACTGGTTCGGCTGCGGCGTGAGGCTGCCGTCGCCGCAGAATAACAGGGGGTGTGGGTGAGTAGAGGGATACCTTGGGCCAGCGGCGGGAGTAGTAGGGGGCGGTGAGGCCTCCGGGGCATCACAACCGACCACGAGAGGCAGGAGCACGCGACACGACCAGCGCTGCTTTGGGCGGCTAGAGCAAGAAGACCAGAGGTTGAATAAGCACTATGGCCGTTGGATGGACATCGTACGGTCACTGGAGCTAGAATCGTTCATATTGACTAAGTTGACAAAGCCCTCCGTCCTCGTCAACTTAGTAGGCCCACAAGTCAGCCATCCACTATGGTGGGTCCCAGCTAGCAGGGGGTATTCATTTTTTGGTGCGTAATAAGGAGACACTTCCTTGCGTGCGAAGATATAGTTGGTGGGTCCGACCTGTCAGCGGGTGGAATATTTTTTTCACGAAATACAGAAGCCCTTCCCACGTACAATGCACGTACAGTGCGTAATAAGGAGGAACTTTCCTTGCGTGCGATCATGGACCTCGTGGGTCCCAGCCGTCAGGCTCTCCACGTATAGTCCTCTTCCGATGACTCTCGTATGTTGACCACGCCGCGCCGAGCGCACCGAGGCCGTGGACGACGGCGAGGCCCAGACTGGAATGACCTGGAGATGGGGAAGACGCGGCAGTGGAGTCACAGACGGAGAGGAGTGGGAAACTTGACTGGTTAGGGTGCGGGGTGGGCCTACACTCGGCAGAGAATAACAAGAGGTGCGGAGTGGAGGGATGGCCTGGCCGTCGGCGGGGTAGCATTTCGCTGAGGAGCGCAAAACAACGCCGCTGGACGCCGAAGGCTGGAGCAGGCGGTTCCGGCAGCACTGGGGGAAGAAGACGAGAGATTGAAGAAGAATGCCGGCCATTGGATGTAAATCCAACGCCTTCTTAGGCTTCGACCTACTGGCCCACATGTCAGCCAGTCCATTTGTTTTTTAGTCCATTTGGTGGGCTGGGTGAAACAATGATGTAGCATCTATGCAGCCCGTTTAAATACCATTTGCATTTTTCTCGAAATCCGCGGACTTGCTGGGCTGGGTGAAAAATATCATGTTGGGCTAGACGGAGAAATGTTATAAAAACATAAACACATGATTGCACGTCAGTAAAATCTTTGCAAGCTTATGTACGCAATCACTAGGAGTTAACCTGCCAAGTTATATATAAACTATTATTATTATTATTTTGTAAGAACTTTCAACTTATGAAATAAAATATCATTTTAATTTGATGAGTTAATAGTACGTGTGGTATTATTATTTTTAGGCTAGACGTGGGACAGTTGAGTTGGTTCTAGGGGAAAGTACTGGGAGAAAACTCAGTTTACATCGAAAAAGAAAGTGGGAGAAAATTCAGAGATCTGCTGGGTCAACCTAAGGAGGGGAATATGTTGGGAGGAAGGATATTTAAAGCACGGCAGCCGAGTGAACTAGGTTTTTTACTGACAAGTGAACTAGTTTACATACATAAGCAAATATCCACTAAAAAAGCAATCAAGTTAATGGGTTCTTAAAAGAAATATTTCAGACAAAACAGATAATTACGACACATAGGCTAATGCATGAAACACTCAGATGATAAAGGTGCTTATAAACAAATAAAGTACAACATCTAGACCTTCCTGGCACGCTTGATCATGACGCTGCGTCTGTCCGTGTACTCGTCGGTTACGGGAAGCGGACACGCCCTCATGTACAAGATCTGCCTGTACATGTCGTAGCATGCGTATGCTTCCTTGGCCGCGTAGGTTATGTAGGCTAGATTCAGAGGTACCTCCCACGTGTTTAGGTCGTCTTCTTTCATGTTGGCGTATCAGGGGTCGATGATGGTCTCAGCGAGGTCAACCACGGAGTCCTTCTCCTGCCCGTTGCTGATGATCTTGTATTGCTTCTGGATGTCGACAAGCTTGTTGCACCAGATGGCCGAATCATCGCATTCTTCCTTCTCTCCACCGTAGCGAAGGTGCAGTCGGCGCTGCCGATGAAACGGGCGAATGCTCCAGAACCTGGTGCAGCCATAGGAGTGAGGCGAGGCAGAGCTTCACCGAGTCCGTATCGTTGGTGTACATCACATTCAACTTGGTGCAGCCATAGGACTGAACGGCGAACTCAAAGGGGAACTCCTTGCTGAAGTCCATATCCAGCAGGCTCACCCCTCGAATCGCCATTGGAGTCTCTTCGAGTGAACGAGTGTGTAGGAGGCGGCAGCAGTTTGTTTCTCAGATCTTGGGGAACTGGATTCAACAGTAAGCTGAGTGTGTACAGGCGACAACAGTTACTACCCCTCCCTCGTCCGCTGCACGCCCGGCAGAAGATGCACCCTCGGCCACACGTCGGTTCACGAGTGGGTCTGTATTGGTACTGTAATAACAGGAGTTAGTGGTCACTTTACTTAAATTTAATTAGCTTTACTAGAAACTTATACTTAAAACAAGCAATGCATTCGCTCGTTCTATCAGTGCCACAGGATCAACATGCACAACAATTAGAATTATTATTCTTAGGACGCACACGATCAACACATTTGTCGCACTTTTACAAAGATAATACTACCAAGTTTGAACTGTTTGTTATGGTTGTTGTCCTCTGCATCATCATGCCGTGTTTCCCAGCTTGCAAGATTCAGAACCAACAAATAAGACCCAAATAATAAGTACAACAAAGATGCCTACACATCTCATTGATTCCCAGCTTGCAAGATTCAGAACCAACAAATAAGATCCAAATAATAAGTACAACAAAGATGCCTACACATCTCATTGATTCCTAGCTTGCAAGATTCAGAACCAACAAATAAGATTCAAATAATAATTACAACAAAGATGCCTACACATCTCACTAATTCCCAGCTTGCAAGATTCAGAACCAACCCATTAGAGCCTTTTGATAAAGTGAATATCGGGATTAAATCCATCTTGGCTAGCCATGTCATACAATCGAAGAACTTGGCGAATGCTCTTGACCGTCACAACATCTGTAGTTGAGTATTCCTGTTTGCACAACATGTTTGCACAACACAAACAAGGAGACGGGAGAGCATGATTTCGCTTTAATAGCGGCCTCCTTGAACTCAACCTCCAGCTCTACTTGGATGAGGTCTTCCTGGAGTTCCATGATTCAATTCATGCGCCTTTTTCTACAGTTCACCTGAAATGAAGCAAAGATTGCATCATTCAGCTAGCAAGAAGTACTTGCTCTTGTGAGCCGGCAGGTTCTTCTTTAGTAGTTGCACTAAAATTGAGGAACATTAAGGTTGGCTGTCTGGCTCATGTAAGGTGCAACTATAATTTTCTTATCCTTTTGTGTAGTTCCACTAAAATAAAGTGCCATTGTGGTGACAGTGATGGCTCCATCTTGCAAAGGCTAATAAAATGTTGCACGAGATTACCAGCAGAACTTGACGGAGATTTTGGAAACTCCAATCACCATTTTGTGCAGTTCCACCAAAATTGAGAGATATTGCCCACGTGACATTTTAGTTGAACTGCACAAGACACTCAAAAAAAGTGTTTTGTGCATTTCACCAAAAGGTCACAATAGAAACAAGGTGAAATGGATATCCCTATCTACACAAAAAGATAGAAAGTAAACAGTTGCTGGTCAATAAGAATATACGAAACATATACAAAAGGAAAAGAAGCATCTTAATTATGTTCATGGCAATCACGCAGGGATAGTAGAAATTTTAAAACGTCAGCAATGCTTCATTTTACCAGAAGCATTACGATCAACAATGAGATTCCTCAAATATGGGATTACTTTAATGGTGGCATTACTTGTTTACCAGACACAGTAAATCAACAACAGCTAAAGAGTTGGTTTAAGGGCATGGGACCGTGGGGACACCAGGACACTCAATAGTGTAAAGGAGCAACTTACTTATCATACTGGGGAAAACAGCAGGAGTGCCATTTGTAACACAGTTTAATTGCATCTTATCACTTGAGGCATTAGATTAACAATAACACTGGTTAGACATGTCCCTAAGGTAACAGTGTGATCGCTTAATTTTACATGAGCCCTTACATTAACAACAGCAAAAGGTTGGTAGACATGCGACAGTGGACGCATCAGCACAATGTACCTACAAGGAGGCATAAAGTGGTGATGCCGAGTTTGTTCATGCTATGTGAGGGCAGCAAACCTAATCCTGGAGACCTTGTACTATGTGAGGGAAGCAAATCTAATCCTGGAGACCTTTTACTATGTGAGGGCAGCAAATCTAATCCTGGAGACTTTTTACTATGTGAGGGCAGCAAATCTAATCCTGGAGACCTTTTACTATGTGAGGGTAGCAAATCTAATCCTGTAGACCTTTTACTATGTGATGGCAGCAAATCTAATCCTGGACATACTCTGTTGACTTGTCCACCAGCCGCCACTTTCTATCCTTTTTTCAACCAATAATAGATCTGTTCCTTATCCAGTTTGTACTGCGTTTTCCCATTATTTCCCTTTTCAACCAAGAGACCGGTTGGGTATCCGGTCTCTACTACTTTCACCATATTATTTCCTCTTTGAATCAAGTCCTAGATTCATGCTACAACTTTCCCCCCTTTCTTCGTTGTTTGAACAAAGCCCTAGATTCGAATGCATGAAGTAGCTTTACCTCTAATAATACTAAAAATTTAGGTGGCTTTGGAAGAGCTGATGGGAGTAGAAAAAGATGCACATGCAGACACGTGGGGAGCTGGGGCAGTAGAGCAAGGCCGCTTTCTAAGAACTTATACCTGAGGGTCACCGGGATGTCGGCGGCGGCAGGTCGGATCTGCGGACAATACGGCAGGGAGCAAGAAGGGTCGGAGGACCTCCCGAGCCGGCGCTGTGTTGGAGAGAACGGCACGGGCAGAGGATCGGGCCCCTCCGGCAGCTGTGGGTTTCCTCCCTCAGCAGCGATGACCGCGTGAACGATGCACCTTTTAGTCCTCTACACACACCGGCCGAAGGGATCCGGCCGGATCTGTGACCAGCGGTGAGCAGAGAGAAAATGTCGCTACCGCTGTCTTGTTTATATCTGGAGAGGATGAGAGAATGAAGAGAGCAACCCTAGTAAAGCAAGCGCTCAGGCCCCTGCGTCCATATATAGTGGAGTGATTATCTTTTTTTCTCTCCACAACAAGCATTTCAATTTGTGTACGTGGCATTAAAGAAAAGAAACTCTCTATTTAAGGTGACTACTGTACGACTCCTACTTACTACTAGTAGTACTACGGTATTGTTCACTTGTGCTCCCCGCCCCTCCATTCATTGAACAACCCCACGGGTGAATAAACATACAGTAAGTACTGTATTTATATAGAACGAACAAGCTCGAACTATTTTCGCGTAGTTAAAAGTTGAGGGCGGGGCTTTTCCCGGGCAGTATGCGCGGCAGTTTTCGGGTAGGCGGTTTGACAGAGAGGCGAGGAGGGTGAGCGAGTGGGGCTGTGCGATTTGACGGCGCGTTACTGCTGGAAAGACTTGTGATATGACCACTCACTATAGTCATGAATTACTGGCGCTCCCACCGGGGTGATGCCCCCTTTCCATTCCATGCTCTAATCTGGTGCATGACACGTCGACCCGGATGCTGGCTCTCCCACATGTCGGAGTAGTAAGAAGGAGCAAAGAATGATGCGGTATATACTAGTACTATACTACTCCCTCCGTTCCTAAATATAAGTCTTTGGAGAGATTTCACTATGGACCACATACGGAGAAAAATGAGTGAATCTACACATAAAATGCATCTATATACATCCGTATGTGGTCCACAGTGAAATATTTATGAAGACTTATATTTAGGAACGGAGGGAGTACTACTCAGGCTGGAGGAGTGCGAACCACGGCAGCCCAGTGAACCAGCAGTGCGAACCACGGTAGCCCAGTGAACCAGCAGTAGAAAACAATGGGGTGATATGGCCATAAAAACAATGTGCTACGGTCCACACTGTAGCATGTACAGTAACACTCATCTTTGTTTGGATCCCTGAGTTAGAGCTAGTTTGGGTTGAAATAGCCTCAAATTATCGAAACAAGAGGGGTTAGTTTGAGCTAGTTTGCTCTAACCCAACTAAAAAACTAGCCCGGTGGAGAGGTTCTAATTGGGTTAGTTATCCTCGGGCCCAATAAAAGAGAACTAAAAAAATCTCCCCTGCCCGCACCAGATCGCTCCCCCCTCTCGCACGACTCCTCTCTGTTCCCCATAGGGCCGCTCGCCCTCTCTCTCCTCCGGCCGCCCTCTCCTTCCGGCCTCCGCCGCCCTACTCCGGCCGCCCTCTCCCTCCGGCCTTCGAAGGTCGCCCCGCTCCCCCTTCACCAGTCGTTTTTCTCCATCTGTCGTGCGCGGCGGCGGCACATCTACCAGGGAGGTCGCGAGAGGGGTGAGTTTGTTCGTTCCTTCTCTGTCTCACGGCCATATCATTGATCTTGCTTGCTCTAGCGCTAATTCTGATTTGGAAAAGTAGATCCTGATCAAACTTGGTATAGATTTGTGGCGCACGCATGGAATTGTTTGATGCTGCTTGAGGAGGTAATAAATCTTTCTAGAGGCCCAAAGATTCAGGTCACCTTTCTAGGTATTTCAATTTCAGGCTTGCATTATTTCTAGAGGCCCAAAGATTCAGTTCACCTTTCTAGGTATTTCAATTTCAGGCTTGCATTATTTCTAGAGGCCCAAAGATTCAGTTCACCTTTTAGGTATTTCAGTTTCAGGCTTGCATTATTTCTAGAGGCCCAAAGATTCAGTTCACCTTTCTAGGTATTTCACTTTCAGGCTTGCATTATTTCTAGAGGCCCAAAGATTCAGTTCACCTTTCTAGGTATTTCAGTTTCAGGCTTGCATTATTTCTAGAGGCCCAAAGATTCAGTTCACCTTTCTAGGTATTTTAGTTACAGGCTTGCATTATTTCTAGAGGCCCAAAGATTAAGTTCCCAGTCGGCGGCAAGCAGCCCTGCTACCCATGCCGGTGTCGACCTCAACTCGCAAGGGCCAGCGTCGGAGGGGTTCCCGGGGCTTGGGCTCTACAGAGCCTTCCTCTAGAGCGACGATGGCGAGCTCCTCCCTCGGTGCGTGAGGGGCTCCAGGCTCCCTCCCTATCGTGAATGACTTCCGTGATGAGTTAGCTCATTCTTTGTTTCATGAAGTGTTTTTTATTTTGTGAAGCTTGATTGACGACTTGTATGTTTAAGTGGGATATCTTATTTGTATGGACAAAGTAAAAATTATCATGTTTTGCATGCTTGATTTGTATAGATGGTTCGTTTATGTCAATTGTGAACGGGAGGAGGCCACAGAAGAGCCGGCCACACCAAGAGGGTGCTTGGATCCAAGGGACTTATTTTAGTCTGACTAAAAATACTCTCTTTAAGAGGCTAAAGTTCCAAGCACCCCTGACTAAAGAGGGGCTAAAACTAGTCTTGAGACTAAAAATTTTTAGTCAGGGGTACCCCTACTAAAATGTGGATTAGTCCTCTCTCTCCTCATTTAACTCCTCTCCTTTAACACAGGCGAGTTCTGGATTGGAGGGTTTGGAGGATAATAAATGCTCATTAACTTGATTTTAGTCTCTTTAGTATTTGGATCCAAGCATGGGTGAGGCTAGCAAGCTTTAGTCCCACTACTTTTAGTCATGGAACTAAAACGTATCCAAGCACCCTCCAAATCCGGCAGGAAATAGGGTCCAAAGTAGTCAAATGATTGAGATAGAGCATTTATTGTCAATCTAACCCTGCCATCCATACACCTCTTTGGTTTAGAGTTAGTTCAGGGTTAGAATCTAACTCTAACCTCTAACTGAGTTAGAGTTCTCCTCGTCTCGGTTCATCGCCATCATACTTTCCCCATTCCTGTGTTTTCAGTATCCTGCAAATCAAAGAGGCCCTTTTTTGCGGGAAAATCAAAGAGGCCCTTAGACTGGTTTCGGTCCGGTCATTTTTTATAAATGTGTTATGTCCAAAATTTAATGAACGTGCTCCAGTTTCCACGAAAATAATCCGGTTTCATGTAGTAATTCATTCATTTATTTATTCTTCTGTGGGGGGTTTGCATGTAATTCGTGTGTAAAGTACCCCGGCATATGCTCTGAGTCGTGCATGCACTACGACCCAGATGCTCTATGTCCCACATGTTGGCGAATGGGAGCACGTGGAAATAGCCTAGGACTACATATAGGAGGATAAATGCGTGAAATAATATGTACTGTGAAGCGCAGCCGCGGTTCGAAAAGGAGACCTAAAGTGATGACAGCTATACGTCGCACGCACCCAACTAGTGGTACTAGACATACGACTAGTTTTTCCCTCAAAAAAAAAGAGGCACGAGTGCCCAGTACTCCTATTCTATAAACACGAGTCCCATCTGACAACATCGTCTATGCTACAGCTAGCTCTCCTCCCTCGTTTCTCTCTTCTAATTCTAAACTCGGCCGACGCCCGGTGGGCGGGGTGGGTTTGCTCAACTACGACCCCACCTCACAGTGAAAACGTTACGACTAGAATAAAAATGCCATATACTCCCTCCGTTCATAAATATAAGCCTTTTTAGATACTATTTCAAATGGAATACATCATACAGATGTATGTAGACATAGTTTAGAGTGTAGATTCACTCATTTTGCTCTGTATGTAGTAGTCACTTGCTGGAATCTTTAGAAAGACTTATATTTGGGAACAGAGGGAGTACTATACTAATAAAACATTAAGGCCACGAGGTGATGCAGTGCTGGTTACAGGAGGCAAGAAGAAGAGATGCATCCATCGACGACGTCCACCTCCTCGACTCAGGGCGCCGGCCCACCAAACGGCGCCTAAGTAGCAGCGGCTTTCGTGGCCAGGTCGATGTGCTTCTGAACAATGGCGTCCAAAGATTCCAGCCGCCGGAAGAAGGCCAACGTCTTTCTGTCCTCGCTTGCCTTGTAGTTGCCTATGTAGACGATTTCCTCGTAGACGTGGATGTGCAGGTCGACGGTTTCTTGCATGGCGAGGCGCTGCGCGGCGAGCGCGGCCTCGAGGTGCACATTCTTCGTCGCGACCTCCGGCACCTGCAGGGCCACCAGGGCTTGAAAGAGTTCGTCACCATGGAGGCCGATGAGGGTGGCAGGCAATGAGGAGCTTGGGCGCGTGGGCTGGAGCAGTACGGCAAGGTCGTCCGCGCGCTTCTTGACGGCGGTGAACTTGCGGATGGAGTTGACCATCATGTCATCCATGCAAGAGGCGAAGCCGGCGTCGGCGAGGGCTACGATGCCTGCAGTCGCCAGCACCGTATGGAAACGCTGCGCTGTGCGGGGCCGTAGGCCGGCACCTTGGATGATTTGGCACAGCCGACTGCCGCTCGCGACCATCGCCTCCATAGGTGCTTGTGGCTTCTGGTCACTTGGTCTTGGATTGGAGTGAGCAGTGTTGCGCAGAGACTTGGGAGTAGATGGATTGGAGTGGTGGGGCGCCTTTATTATATGAGAGTCCAAACTCTGTTGCATTCACATCGTGCTGGCTCTATTCTGCTTCTCCAATTAATTCCCTCTGCATGTAATTGAGGATGCATCATTGACCGTTCAACGTCTCGGGAACTGCTACCCTCTCCCTCCTTGGCATTCAAGCACCTATGGACCCGTCGACGATGAGGTGCCTATGGTGACTTCGTAAATTTCAAGATGATAGTGCCGTGCATGTGTGCATTCATAGGGGTGAGTGTAAGTGCGTGTATATGAGCGCTTGCATCTGTACTATGTAAAAAACGTAAATGCGTGTCAAAAAGAGACTAGTCAGTATACTCAATATTGTGCACCTCGGAGAGGAAAACGATAGAACTAGTACGTATTTATTTACGGCGCAGATTCACTCATTTTGCTCCATATGTACTCCGTCTCGGTGTAGTCTAGTCACTTGTTGAAATCTCTAGAAGGGCAAATACTCCTTTCTGGTTTACAGGGCTATACTAGCAAGTAGTTGTACGCACTAGTACAATAGTGGGCTCACATAGCAATTTTGTCTCATGCAAGAGCCTGGCTATATGCGTGCTCCAATGTTCGCAACTGCAACGTTCGGTTTGCGCTTGTCTCTTCGCCTCTTCGAGAAGACGAACAATGATGTTACTACTACTGCTTCTACAGTGTCGAATCCACTGCTGCATGTCCGTCCACCGCGAGCGGGACATATAGCTTGTTGTAGAAGTACTACTAAGCAAAAGTCTGTCCTCGTTTGCGAGCAACCGCGTGCATGGGTGAGGGAGAAGGCATGTAGTAAAATCAAGCTTCTCCTCGTTGTACGAGTTGACGTGACACATCATAGCAGTGGCCCCACATGCTTGCCTCTAAACTTGGCTGAAAGACCCGCAGTGTACAATATATTTGCTGCAACCTCTAACATTTACCCACCACAAATTAAAATATATGTGGCCGTATGCATCGTTCTGATGCAGAGGCCGAGGAGTCCCCCCTTTTAAAAAAAACAAATTAAAATATATATTCCTGTCTTGACCAGATGAGCGTGCAAACTACAATCACCAGGGTGTCAGGTAGGGCTAGAAGACTATTTTAATTTTTTTTAAAAACTTCGAGACGGCCACATAGCATGGAGCCGACCCCAACGATTTTAAGCTTACAGGCACGGTACACGCTATCCTAGACTACTCTACACATGAAACTGCCACACGAGCGTTCAGGCTGCGCTTGGCTCTTCGCCTCTTCGGGAAGTTGAACAATGATGGAGTACTACTGCACTGGAGGAGTACTACAATATGCTTCTGGCCATCTGACACCGATTGAACTGCTGCATGTCCACCGCGTGCGGGAGGGAGAGCATGTAGCGAAAGCTTCTCCTAGTCTTGCCAGCCACCACGCTCATGGGCGAGGGAGGGACGCTCCTGCCTTTGCGTGTATGACAGGTGGGCCCGACAGGTGTGTGGCCAACCTGTCATACAACCAAAGGCAGGTGCAGTTAAGTCCGCGAGGGAGAGCATAATCAAACTTCTCGTTGATGTATGAGTTGACGCGACACATCAAAGCACCGCACTCGATATATTTCAATAATTTGTGTTTACCGATGCATTAATTACAACACATGCATACATGCCGTGACTCTCCTTTTGATACTTGCATGTGTTGATTTAATGCACCTTGAAGTAGTATAAAATATGTGACGGTAAAGCTTTGTAATACCCCGGCCCAAGTCGAGAGATGGTTGTGCACGAGGAGGGCGAGATCATGCAGACCGAACTGGACCCGACAATGGAGCTCTCTAAGGTCTCGATGGACCTCACCGTGCTCCACTGCCCCTTGTGCCACCGCCCCTTAACGCCTCCAGTGTATGAGGTTCGAATACACCTCGTCCGTTCGGCTGATTGAGCAAGGTGCAGGTTTCTTGATTGATGTGCTGTTTGATTGATTTCTGCAGTGCAAGGGAGGGCACCTGGCCTGCGCGGACTGCCGCGTCGAGCGCCCCGAGAACCAGCGGCAGTGCCAGAAGTGCGAGCGCGGAGGTGGCTTCGACGTGCGGAACACGGCGGTGGACTCCGTCCTTTCGTCGGTGAGGTTGGAGTGCCCGCACGAAGGCTGTGGGCTCTACTGTTGGAAATATGCCCTAGAGGCAATAATAAAATGGCTATTATTATATTTCCTTGTTCATGATAATTGTCTATTGTTCATGCTATAATTGTGTTATCCGGAAATCGTAATACATGTGTGAATACATAGACCACAACATGTCCCTAGTGAGCCTCTAGTTGACTAGCTCGTTGATCAACAGATGGTCATGGTTTCCTGACTATGGACATTGGATGTCATTGATAACGGGATCACATCATTAGGAGAATGATGTGATGGACAAGACCCAATCCTAAGCATAGCACAAGATCGTGTAGTTCGTCTGCTAGTGCTTTTCTAATGTCAAGTATCATTTCCTTAGACCATGAGATTGTGCAACTCCCGGATACCGTATGAGTGCTTTGAGTGTGCCAAACGTCAAAACGTAACTGGGTGGCTATAAAGGTGCACTACATGTATCTCCGAAAGTGTCTGTTGGGTTGGCACGAATCGAGACTGGGATTTGTCACTCCGTATGACGGAGAGGTATCTCTGGGCCCACTCGGTAATGCATCATCATAATGAGCTCAATGTGACCAGGTGGTTGATCATGGGATCATGAATTACGGTACGAGTAAAGTGACTTGCCGGTAACGAGATTGAACGAGGTATTGGGATACCGACGATCGAATCTCGGGCAAGTAACGTACCGATTGACAAAGGGAATTGTATACGGGATTACTTGAATCCTCGACATCGTGGTTCATTCGATGAGATCATCGTGGAACATGTGGGAGCCAACATGGGTATCTAGATCCCGTTGTTGGTTATTGGCCGGAGAGCTGCCTCGGTCATGTCTGCGTGATTCCCGAACCCGTAGGGTCTACACACTTAAGGTTCGATGACGCTAGGGTTGTTAGGAAGACTTGTATGTGATTACCGAATGCTGTTCGGAGTCCCGGATGAGATCCTGGATGTCACAAGGAGTTCCGGAATTTTCCGGAGGTGAAGATTTATATATGGGAAGTTGTCATACGGTCACCGGAAAGGTTCGGGGGCATATCGGTATTGTACCGGGGCCACCGGAGGGGTTCCGGGGGGCCACCGGGAGGGGCCACCTCTCTCGGAGGGCCTTATGGGCCGTAGAGGAAAGGAAACTAGCCCTTGGAGGGCTGGGCGCATCCCCCCTTGGGCCCATGCGCCTAGGGTTGGGGGGAAACCCTAGAGGGGGCACCCCCTTGCTTGGGGGGCAAGCCCCCTCCCCTTGGCCGCCGCCCCCCTCTATATCTCATCTAGAGGGGGCCGGCCCCCTTCCCCCTTCCCCTATAAATAGAGGGGCGAGGGGAGGGATGCACACCACACCCAAGGCGCAGCCCCTCCCCTCCCCAACACCTCTCCTCCTCCGTTAAGAGCTTGGCGAAGCCCTGTCGGAGTACTGCCACTCCATCACCACCACGCCGTCGTGCTGCTGTTGGAGCTCTATTCCTCAACCTCTCCCTCCTCCTTGCTGGATCAAGGTGGACGTCTCCGCTCCATACGTGTGTTGAACACAGAGGTGCCGTCCGTTCGGCGCTAGGATCATCGGTTATTTGGATCATGATGAGTACGACTCCATCAACCCCGTTCTCTTGAACGCTTTCGCTCGCGATCTACAAGGGTATGTAGATGCACTCCTCTCTCTATCTCGTTGCTAGATGACTCCATAGATTGATCTTGGTGATGCATAGAAAATTTTAAATTTCTACTACGATCCCCAACAGTGGCATCATGAGCTAGGTCTATGCGTAGTTTCTATGCACGAGTAGAACACAAGTTGTTGTGGGCATCGATTTTGTCAATTTACTTGCCGTTACTAGTCTTATCTTGATTCGGCGGCATCGTGGGATGAAGCGGCCCGGACCAACCTTACACGTACACTTACATGAGACAGGTTCCACCGACTGACATGCACTAGTTGCATAAGGTGGCTAGCAGGTGTCTCTGTCTCTCCCACTTTAGTCGGATCGGATTCGATGAAAAGGGTCCTTATGAAGGGTAAATAGAAATTGGCATATCACGTTGTGGTTTTGGCGTAGGAAAGAAACGTTCTTGCTAAGAAACCTATAGTAGCCACGTAAAAATTTGCAACAACAATTAGAGCACGTCTAACTTGTTTTTGTAGCATATGCCGTGTGATGTGATATGGCCAAAAGGATGTGATGAATGATATATGTGATGTATGAGATTAATCATGTTCTTGTAATAGGAATCACGACTTGCATGTCGATGAGTATGACAACCGGCAGGAGCCATAGGAGTTGTCTTAATTTATTTATGACCTGCGTGTCAACATAAACGTCATGTAATTACTTTACTTTATTGCTAAACCATTAGCCATAGTAGTAGAAGTAATAGTTGACGAGACAACTTCATGAAGACACGATGATGGAGATCATGGTGTCATGCCGGTGACGATGATAATCATGGCGCCCCGAAGATGGAGATCAAAAGGAGCAAAATGATATTGGCCATATCATGTCACTATTTGATTGCATGTGATGTTTATCATGTTTTACATCTTATTTGCTTAGAACGACGGTAGCTTAAATAAGATAATCCCTCACAATAATTTCAAGAAAGTGTCCCCCCCTAACTGTGCATCGTTGCGAAGGTTCGTTGTTTCGAAGCACCACGTGATGATCGGGTGTGATAGATCCTAACGTTCGAATACAACGGGTGTAAGCCAGATTTACACACGCAATACACTTAGGTTGACTTGACGAGCCTAGCATGTACAGACATGGCCTTGGAACACGGAAGACCGAAAGGTCAAAAATGAGTCGTATAGAAGATACGATCAACATGAAGATGTTCACCGACGATGACTAGTCCGTCTCACATGATGATCGGACACGGCCTAGTTGACTCGGATCATGTATCACTTAGATGACTAGAGGGATGTCAGTCTGAGTAGGAGTTCATTAAATAATTTGATTAGATGAACTTAATTATCATGAACTTAGTCTAAAATCTTTACAATACGTCTTGTAGATCAAATGGCCCACGCTAATGTTGCCCTCAACTTCAATGCGTTCCTAGAGAAAACCAAGCTGAAAGACGATGGTAGCAACTATACAGACTAGGTCCGAAACTTGAGGATCATCCTCATAGCTGCCAAGAAAGCATATGTCCTTGAAGAACTGCTAGGTGAAGCACCAGCCCCAGCAAACCAAGACGTTATGAACGCTTAGCAGACCCGTGTTGATGATTACTCCCAGGTTCAGTGCGGCATGCTTTACAGCTTAGAACCGGGGCTCCAAAAGTGTCAGGACCCCGATTCTAAGTCACATCGATCTAGCCGGTAACACCTCATATCACTTTGCGGCCTCACGCACGGTATTCCCACGGGTGTCGCCTTACCATGGCCCGGGACCGTTTGCGCCTTTTGGCTCACGTATATGATAGTGTCACTAGCATCCATATGACAGAGAATCCGGGCCGACATGGCTAGTCGTGAACCCAAAGCGGCACTAACCTATGGGGACAGGCATACATGAATCACATCGAGCATGTCGGTCAGCAGCGTGTGAATCCGGGCTGTAGCACTGGGCTAACAGGACTCCGGGAACCCGGGATGTAGCAGGCTAGGCAGGACTCCAGATGTCACCGCGTGACATTTCCCCGAAGGGACAGACACAGGAACAAAGTGAAACACATGCCGGCCAGTCAAGTGTCCTGAGCAGTAGTGCTGGGCTAGCAGGACTCCAGTGAACCAGGCTGTAGCGGACTACTATGGCTCATGGAAGCACTAGACTACATTTCCCCATAAGAGAGGCTGCCAAGGATAAACAACTATATTGTCGGATCCCACACATACCAAGCATTTCAATCATACACACAATATGCTCGGTATGTGTAAATACAACATGGCATCACAACATAACTCTACAACTCAAGTATTTATTCATTAGGCTCCGAGGAGCGAGATATTACAAACATGGGTCTCATGACCCAACATTCAGAGCATACAAACCAAAGCACATGCGGAAGCTTAACATGTCTGAGTACAGACATCTATAAATGAAAAAGGCTGAGAAGCCTGACTATCTACCAGATCCTGCCGAGGGCACAAGATCGAAGCTGAGGTATCAGGCTAAACGTCGAAGTCCACGCGGAACTACTAGCGAGACTGAAATCTCTCTGCAAAACATAAATTAAGCAAACGTGAGTACAAAGGTACTCAGCAAGACTTACATCAGAACTAGCTATATATGCATCGGTATCAACAAGGGGGGTGGTGGAGTTTAACTGTAGCAAGCCAGCTTTGACTTAGTAGCTAACCTGAACTACGACTGCAAGCAACTCTTTTGAGGTGGCGCACACGAGTCCACATATCCACCATTCAATACACCACTATGGATCCGCTCCTGTCTCCCTACGAGAAGGCCATCCATAGCACTCACACTTATCTTGCGAGTTTTAGAGTATCCACTTTCACTTGTCTATGAATTATGCAAGGGGTCCAAGTTTCCATATCCGAGGAATCCGGCTATTCGAATAAATAATGATAACCCTGCAGGGGTGTACTTCTTCACACACGCTCTCGCCACTTATCGCCCTGTACACGTCATGTACCTCGGCAACCTTCAAGGGGAAACCGGACGAGGGAGTCGGCCACGACCTGACTAACCAACAAGTCTCTAGTCTAGGTTTATCGCCTATTCGGGTTCCATCCGCAAGGAGATCCGGCCGGGGTGTCGCTCACGGCCCCAAACGATGTATGCAGGGTTCCCAAGCCCACCATCCGGGTGCCACTTGGTACACCGTGCCACTGTGCCTAGTCTGTCCCAAGCCCACCTGTACCAGGTGCCACTTGGTAGACTACTAACACTACCTACAAACACCAGAAACTAGTTGCAACTCCTGGACAGAGATTGAGTTGATTAATAAGCCGAGAGGGGCCGAGTTACCGGAACCCAATGTATGGTAGTAACTGTTCATGGATCACAAACACATGACTCAGTTCCTGAGGACGGCTGCAATGAGACAACCCACCATGTACTCCTACATGGCCTCTCACCGCTACCTTTACCAAATCGTGTTCACACACTTAGCTCTCAACGGTAGGACATGTTCACCACGTTCCAATTCATTCCCGATGAATCAGACCGGACTCAACTCTAAGCAGTAGCAGGCATGACAACAAGCATGAATGAGTAGGCACATCAGGGCTCAAACAATTCCCACTCATGCTAGTGGGTTTCATCTATTTACTGTGGCAATGACAGGTCATGCAGAGGAAAGGGGTTCAGCTACCGCAGCATGTAACAGTTGAAATAGTGTTGTCCTAATGCAGTAAAAAAGAGCAAGAGCGAGAGAGTGGGATTGTATCAGAATGAACAAGGGGTTTTTGCTTGCCTGGCACTTCTGAAGATAGTATAGCTCTTCATCGGTGTCATCGATCTCATCGTCGGAACCGCGTTTACTGAGGGGGAACAAATACCAGCAACTGAGAAAGAACTCAATCAACACATGACGATATGCAACAATATGATGCATGCTATGACATGGCAATATGAAGGTGTTTTGGGCTAATGCAAGCTAGAACATATTGAAATGAGTCCATTTGAACCAAAGATTCAAATGCAAACCCATTTTATGAAGTCATATTAGTGCATTAACTTATTTCACCTAAACAGCAAGGTTAAAGTGTTCTAACATGCATGAGACTAGTACAGATGGAAAGATTGGATTTTTCTGATAATTTTTCATATATAATTTATCTTATTTGGAGTTATAGATAATTTTCTATGATTTTTAGAAGTTTTGGGCATTTTCTGGAATTTTCTAATTACTTTAAATCCAGAAAATCAATTACTGCATCAGCATTGCGTCTGGGTGACGTCAGCAGGGTCAACAGGCCGGTCCAGGTCAAACCTGACTAGTGGGGCCCACTAGTCAGTGACCCAGAACAGGCTAGTGACATAGACAGGTGGGGTCTGGTCAACAGGTGACGTGGCCAGGTTAAACTGACATGTGGGGCCCTTGTGGTTAGTTAAAACTAATCAGAAACTAAACCAGGTTAATTAGAGAGTGGGGCCCATCCGTCAGTGAGCTAGGGGTTAGTTTAGTGGGGTCATTAATGGCTAATGATAGCACCACGTTGGCTTCGCCGGAGTTCCACCGGCGGCGACCAAAACGCGGCGGAGGGCTTCGGGATTTCGCTACGGGGGCCGGTTTGGCGCGCGAGAAGCATCTACGGGGAGCTAGCAGGGTGGCGCATCCAACGGTGGAGGCGGTCGGAGCTGGGGTGGCCTGCAGAGGCACCGGCGATGAGCGAGGCGGCGGCCGAAGCTCGGGTTGATGCGGGCGCGGGGCTGTAGGGTACGGCGAGGCCAGCTAAGGGGATCTACGGCCTCCTGGTACATCTAGGAGCTCGCTAGGCTCGTCGGCTTGAGTGGAGCGGCACGGCAGCGCCATGCCCGGCGTCCATGGTGGACGACGGCGCTCGGTACGGTGGCTAGCACGGCTACAGTGCGGGAAAACCACGAGGAGAGAGGGGAAACATAGGCGAGCTCACGGGGTGGCTAGCGGGGAAGACGGTGAAGTCGGGGAAGCTCTGGACGCGCCGAATCGGAGCCGGCGATCTTCGGTGCCCGTCGGTGAAGACGACGACGGTGGCGACGAAGCAGGGCCTCCGGGCGTCACGTATCTCGGTGGAGAGGGCAAGGCAGACGCGGCGGAGCTCCTAGGCTCAGCGGCAGGGCGAGGGGTGGTCGGTGGCCTTGGGTACGGCAAACGGCGGCGACGGTGGCGTTCGGTGGTGTTGCGGGGAAGAGCAGAGGAGGGGGGAAAGGGGTCCAGGGAGAGTGGGGAGCGGGAGAGGAGGCTCCAGGGCGTCTCCGTGGCGTCGCTAGAAGGCACGGGGGGTGAAGCAGGCAGGGAGGAGGCGTGGCGCCTCGCGCGCGCGTGCGCTGTCCCGCCTCTGCCTACTGGCAGAGGTTGGGGATGACTGGCAGGGGCCAGCTGGGCTGGGCCGGCTTGCTGGGCCACAGGTAAGGCCAGGTAAGTGCTCTGCCTTTCTATTTTCTGTTTGTTCTATTTTCTATTCTGTAATTGTTTTGAATTTGGTTTGCTAACCAAATATTTTGTAGCTTCTGAGATTTATTGTAGAAGCAATATGGATTATTCCAAAGCTCCACAAAATGTTTTAGAATAATTGGAGCTACCAAATATTTTATAGGAATTAATAGCTCCAATCCAAAAATAATATGAGTTAATGCAAAAACCATAAATGCCTTGGAAAAATGTGCATGCCCTCTGGTAAAGGTTTTAACCTTTTCCCATAAATAATGAACATTTTTGAAGGGAATTTTGGGTTCATTGAAAATCTTTTTATTTAACCTAGTTGAATTTATTTGGTGCTAGGGTTTGAATATCCCCAATTCAAATTTCATAAATTTAAACATGATGCATAGATGATCTCAGATGCAACTAAATACAAGCAGTTCTAGGGTTGTGACAACTCACCCCCACTAAACAAGAATCTCGGCCCGAGATTCAAGACGTGAGGTAAGAAGGAAGGGGGTCACAAAACTATCGCAGTCTTCTCGATCCAACCGCCCTTCCCGAGGATGTTGATTCATTGCATCATCTTGATCTTGACGTCTTTGCTTTCGGGATCTTCATCCAGCATGATGACGGCAGAAAGAAATTCTACAGGAATCGATCTCCTCGAAGATCTAGCACTCAAGATCAACTCATGGAGTGAGATATAAAACATCTCTTGAGCTGAGACACGAAACACACATCAGGGGTGATGGAAAGAAGCAGATGATAAAGGTTGAAATTTGGTAGGCAACAATTCCACGCTTAAGTAGGATGGTGCATGGTTTCAAAGTAGCAAGGAGATAATTGCCATGATACCATAACAAGACATCTTAAGGAAGGTGACTCGCAGAAATATTCCCTTAAGTGGAAAAAAGAATTACTTTTGATTCGGAGATCATTGAAACTCTTTATACCAGCCTAAGGCAATCACAATCGATCATTTGAAGGAGTTCAAAAGAATGACATACTTGGACTAGAAAGGATGATGTGGACTCCCTTGTTGAAGACAACGCAATGGATGATTTTGCTTATCATCGAAAATGGATGGGACCCATGGTAAGTCCACTTTTGAAGATGATCCTGAACAACAACTACTGAGGTGCAAGCTGGGAACAAAATGCAAATGTTGGGAATGATTCCGGTAACTGGGGAAGAACTCAATAGTCGAGAGTGAGTCCACTATTTGAAAAGGTTATAACATAATCGAGGAAACTGGAAGCAAATCCCAGTTAACGCCAACGGTAAAACCTAGTTCTTGCGCGTGCTCTCAAGAACTTGAGCATCTCCAAATTCATCAAGGTTTTACCAATATCCGTGTCAGGGATCCTGGCAACACAACATACCACCATGATGAATGGTGATGGATGATGCAGATGCAAAGGAAGATAACACTTTCTCAGATTTCACCTTAGCGAGGCCAAGGAAACAAAATCTGTACGATCGATCGAGAGACATTTAGCACTCCGCTTCTAATGTTCTCCTTGATGTGCTAGGATAACCCATTTATTGATATGGTTTGGTATCTAGGACATCAAGTAAAAGGTCAGACTTTGGGAGCACAAGAATCCGTAAGGATTAACTACGGAGGTAAATCCTACGAAATCCTCATGGGGAGGTGGCCAACTTTCTTCAATCGAGATACTACAATAATAGGTCTTCCGGCTGGATGTGTTGGCCACGACATCCACTTTACCGGTTATCGAGGGACCAATATTATAGTTCTTGGAAAATGCTCCAACCATCATATCTGCCTGAGATTCAGATCTGTTTGGTGTCAGGATATTCCAGACTCATCGAGTCTAGAAAAGAAAATGAAAGTTTGCAACACAAATCGATGAGACGACATTGCGAGATTCTCGGGGAATGAACTGCGATAGCAAGCTCCAAAACATGAGCTGGTTCTACTACAACATGTGAACACGTTGTCCCAGACAAGTATGACCACATAGTAGTCTTATAATAAAACACTACCTAGTTCTGGTGGGGAACCATCATTGAGGATATCGAAATCTTGTGCATGACCTAGGATAGCACAACAACTCCTTTTCCTGGAACAGGTCAATCAGTGGCTTAGTGTGCTATGGAATTCATATGGAATGAAGATGATCAGTCTATCAGATCGTGGAATACTTTGCACGTGCATGACTTACTTGGGATGATTCCAGAGGAAGAAAAACTAACTTTCTCAAACTCATGGCCTCAACTTGCACCAAATGCACGTGAATCAGAGGAAGTCACTTCTTTCATCCAACATATGCTTCATGAGCTAGCATGAAGAGATGCTTTCAAAAGTTTCCAACACTCGCTTAATGTTCGACAAAATCATGGAGAGGACATGGATGTTGTCGATGGGCTCAACAACAATTCATCCAGGTTTCCATATAAATGGAATTCCATAATTAAGTGGACACGGTGATAGCATTGGTCAGACCCAAAGAATATAATGATGTATGCTCGAGGAATCAACCACGAGTAAGACAACATTACGAATATCGTTGGTTCTGATTTGATTTGACGATAGCCCACACTCAAATCAAAGTTTGGGTAAGACAATAGCACCGACAATTGATCACGAGGATCAATTGATGAAGATATCATCTTTCTTCAACACACACACACACGCAAAATATCCCTTTGGAATGAACTGAGTCGGACAAGCTTTTATTTTTCAACTCTCCAAGTTGTTTTTTAGCTTAACCAACTTGCTCAGGGTATCCGACACAGATTCTTGGAGAAAGGACGGTTTGGAGGAAAACCAACATGATCACGAACTCAACATAGCGGGCAGGTGACAACCTGGTAATACTTCCAAGAAGATATTTGGAACATCACGAACCACCGATATGTTACTAAGCTCAAGAACAATCTTGCTTTTCAGGGCAGGACAATGTGATCAAGAGAGTGATGGATTGACACACTCCTAACTCATTGGTCGAGAGTGCACCAGAAACAATGATTAGGTAGCACAATCTACCTTAGAACGATGATTCAATAACCAACATGCTAAGAATGAAGTTATTGTCCTTTAACTACCAAGCAATGGGGTTGCTTGGAGTATTGATTTCACACATCATGATTCACTTGTCGACATTCCAGTTGCAACAACACGGAAGCCGAGAAATGAATAATGATGGAGAGAGTATCACTACATCAAGAATTCATGAGAGATGCTGCAATTCCTATGACAATCCTAACATGAAGGGGGTAATACTCCGAGGTAGAACAGAACAAAAACTGGATTGGCATTTTGATCTATGGAATACAACTACTTTGACCAGTCCAAGAAATGGATGAGGTGCTGGAGTTTGTTTCTCCTAGTCATTCCGGAATAGAATGGCTCGATGGACCACAAGAATAATAGACATCGATAACACGAATGCATGGCATAAACTTGGCTATCAACTGATAGACAAGGATCGGAATACAACTACAGAGGGACAACTCAAAGGAACATATATCTTTCTGAGTTGTGGATGCATAGGTTAGTATGTCGAACAAGTTCAACATATTCCTTCCGGATAACCCATGCTGAGAGGTAGGACTGGCAGAGTCACAATTATGAATGGAGAACTCCTCAGGAGTACTCTAATGGTGATCTTTTGGTTCAAAGAACTTCTGCCTTAATGGTTCATGGTATTTTGAAGAAGGAAATACCATGGACCTCGAGGACTATCGCAAAGGTTACTAATGTCCTAAAGGAACTAGCAACAATATCAAAACGAAGTGAATAGAGTGATTCTTGGGTCAAGAACACAGGAGTAGAATACCTACTACTAAATGGCATCACAGGATGCTTTCGAGAATGATGGCCAAAATCATCACACGGGGAACACAAAACATAGCTAGATTACTAGGTAATCTTCTAAGACACCTAGGATCATAATAATAACTCCAACATATATGTCGAGGCAATAAATTACCTCAATGCATCGGATAGTATGGTTAGACTGGCCCAAAAGACATCGAACACAGGAGAAAGGGATTTGCAAATGCATCAGATTGTTTAGAAACCTGGGATGACTCGGACAGCATAACGGCTGTAAATGCTCAAAAAGATTTCACACATCCTGCAAAATGGTGGCATAACCACTCAATATCACAATATCAAGGTTCTGAGATCAACGATCAACATACGGAAGTAGTAGGAGCTGAACTGAGGCTTAAACTCAACAATCCTAGGAAACTACGGTTTAGTAACACGTCATCCTGAGAGATAGAAGAGAAGCCTAGCTCTTAACCCCGTAGAAAAGATAAGATGACTCAGATCAGAAGGTCGTGAGGATAAGGAGTAAAAAGAGCCTTACGTTCCCTTCCACAATCAATTCCCTTATATAACTAAAGCATTTATAGACACAACTTCGACCAGTTTGGCTTGGTAAACCTACAAGCAGTCAGGCTCTAATACCAACGCTGTCAGGACCCCGATTCTAAGTCACATCGATCTAGCCAGTAACACCTCATATCACTTTGCGGCCTCACGCACGGTATTCCCACGGGTGTCGCCTTACCATGGCCCGGGACCGTTTGTGCCTTTTGGCTCACGTATATGATAGTGTCACTAGCATCCATATGACAGAGAATCCGGGCCAACATGGCTAGTCGTGAACCCAAAGCGGCACTAACCTATGGGGACAGGCATACATGAATCACATCGAGCATGTCGGTCAGCAGCGTGTGAATCCGGGCTGTAGCACTGGGCTAACAGGACTCTGGGAACCAGGGCTGTAGCAGGCTAGGCAGGACTCCGGATGTCACCGCGTGACATTTCCCCGAAGGGACAGACATAGGAACAAAGTGAAACACATGCCGGCCAGTCAAGTGTCCTGAGCAGTAGTGCTGGGCTAGCAGGACTCCGGTGAACCGGGCTGTAGCGGACTACTATGGCTCATGGAAGCACTAGACTACATTTCCCCATAAGAGAGGCTGCCAAGGATAAACAACTATATTGTCGGATCCCACACATACCAAGCATTTCAATCATACACACAATATGCTCGGTATGTGTAAATACAACATGGCATCACAACATAACTCTACAACTCAAGTATTTATTCATTAGGCTCCGAGGAGCGAGATATTACAAACATGGGTCTCATGACCCAACATTCAGAGCATACAAACCAAAGCACATGCGGAAGCTTAACATGTCTGAGTACAGACATCTATAAATGAAAAAGGCTGAGAAGCCTGACTATCTACCAGATCCTGCTGAGGGCACAAGATCGAAGTTGAGGTATCAGGCTAAACGTCGAAGTCCACGCGAAACTACTAGCGAGACTGAAATCTCTCTGCAAAACATAAATTAAGCAAACGTGAGTACAAAGGTACTCAGCAAGACTTACATCAGAACTAGCTATATATGCATCGGTATCAACAAGGGGGGTGGTGGAGTTTAACTGCAGCAAGCCAGCTTTGACTTAGTAGCTAACCTGAACTACGACTGCAAGCAACTCTTTTGAGGTGGCGCACACGAGTCCGCATATTCACCATTCAATACACCACTATGGATCCGCTCCCGTCTCCCTACGAGAAGGCCATCCATAGCACTCACACTTATCTTGCGAGTTTTAGAGTATCCACTTTCACTTGTCTATGAACTATGCAAGGGGTCCAAGTTTCCATATCCGAGGAATCCGGCTATTAGAATAGATAATGATAACCCTGCAGGGGTGTACTTCTTCACACACGCTCTCGCCACTTATCGCCCTGTACACGTCATGTACCTCGGCAAACTTCAAGCGGAAACCGGGCGAGGGAGTCGGCCATGACCTGACTAACCAACAAGTCTCTAGTCCAGGTTTATCGCCTATTTAGGTTCCATCCGCAAGGAGATCCGGCCGGGGTGTCGCTCACGGCCCCAAACAATGTGTGCAGGGTTCCCAAGCCCACCATCCGGGTGCCACTTGGTACACCGTGCCACTGTGCCTAGTCTGTCCCAAGCCCACCTGTACCGGGTGCCACTTGGTAGACTACTAACACTACCTACAAACACCAGAAACTAGTTGCAACTCCTGGACAGAGATCGAGTTGATTAATAAGCCGAGAGGGGCCGAGTTACCGGAACCCAATGTGTGGTAGTAACTGTTCATGGATCACAAACACAGGACTCAGTTCCTGAGGACGGCTGCAATGAGACAACCCACCATGTACTCCTACATGGCCTCTCACCGCTACCTTTACCAAATCGTGTTCACACACTTAGCTCTCAACGGTAGGACATGTTCACCACGTTCCAATTCATTCCCGATGAATCAGACCGGACTCAACTCTAAGCAGTAGCAGTCATGACAACAAGCATGAATGAGTAGGCACATCAGGGCTCAAACAATTCCTACTCATGCTAGTGGGTTTCATCTATTTACTATGGCAATGACAGGTCATGCAGAGGAAAGGGCTTCAGCTACCGCAGCATGTAACAGTTGAAATGGTGTTGTCCTAATGCAGTAAAAAAGAGCAGGAGCGAGAGAGTGGGATTGTATCGGAATGAACAAGGGGGTTTTGCTTGCCTGGCACTTCTGAAGATAGTATAGCTCTTCATCGGTGTCATCGATCTCATCGTCGGAACCGCGTTTACTGAGGGGGAACAAATACCGGCAACTGAGAAAGAACTCAATCAACACATGACGATATGCAACAATATGATGCATGCTATGACATGGCAATATGAAGGTGTTTTGGGCTAATGCAAGCTAGAACATATTGAAATGAGTCCATTTGAACCAAAGATTCAAATGCAAACCCATTTTATGAAGTCATATTAGTGCATTTACTTATTTCACCTAAACAGCAAGATTAAAGTGTTCTAACATGCATGATACTAGTACAGATGGAAAGATTGGATTTTTCTGATAATTTTTCATATATAATTTATCTTATTTGGAGTTATAGATAATTTTCTATGATTTTTAGAAGTTTTGGTCATTTTCTGGAATTTTCTAATTACTTTAAATCCAGAAAATCAATTACTGCATCAGCATTGCGTCTGGGTGACGTCAGCAGGGTCAATAGGCCGGTCCAGGTTAAACCTGACCAGTGGGGCCCACTAGTCAGTGAACCAGAACAGGCTAGTGACACAGACAGGTGGGGTCCGGTCAACAGGTGACGTGGCCAGGTCAAACTGACATGTGGGGCCCTTGTTGTTAGTTAAAACTAAACAGAAACTAAACCAGGTTAATTAGAGAGTGGGGCCCATCTGTCAGTGAGCTAGGGGTTAGTTTAGTGGGGTCATTAATGGCTAATGATAGCGCCATGTTGGCTTCGCCGGAGTTCCGCCGGCGGCGACCAAAACGCGGTGCAGGGCTTCGGGATTTCGCTACGGGGGCTGGTTTGGCGCGCGGGAAGCATCTACGGGGAGCTAGCAGGGTGGCGCATCCAACGGTGGAGGTGGTCGGAGCTGGGGTGGCCTGCAGAGGCACCGGCGATGAGTGAGGCAGCGGCCGGAGCTCGGGTTGATGCGGGCGCGGGGCTGCAAGGTACGGCGAGGCCAGCTAAGGGGATCTACGGCCTCCTGGTACATCTAGGAGCTCGCTAGGCTCGTCGGCTTGAGTGGAGCGGCACGGCAGCGCCATGCCCGGCGTCCATGGCGGACGGCGGCGCTTGGTACAGTGCTACAGCGCGGGAATACCACGAGGAGAGAGGGGAAACGTAGGAGAGCTCACGGGGTGGCTAGTTGGGAAGACGGTGAAGTCGGGGAAGCTCTGGACGCGCCGAATCGGAGCCGGCGATCTTCGGTGCCTGTCGGTGAAGACGACGACGATGGTGACGAAGCAGGGCCTCCGGGCGTCGCGTATCTCGATGGAGAGGGCAAGGCAGACGCGGCGGAGCTCCTAGGCTCAGCGGCAGGGCGAGGGGTGGTCGGTGGCCTTGGGTACGGCAAACGGCGGTGACGGTGGCGTTCAGTGGTGCTGCGGGGAAGAGTAGAGGAGGGGGGAAAGGGGTCCAGGGAGAGTGGGGAGCGGGAGAGGAGGCTCCGGGGCGTCTCCGTGGCGTTGCTAGAAGGCACGGGGGGTGAAGCAGGCAGGGAGGAGGCGTGGCGCCTCGCGCGCGCGTGCGCTATCCCGCCTCTGCCTACTGGCAGAGGTTGGGGATGACTGGTAGGGGCCAGCTGGGCTGGGCCGGCTTGCTGGGCCGCAGGTAAGGCCAGGTAAGTGCTCTGCCTTTCTATTTTCTGTTTGTTCTATTTTCTATTCTTTAATTGTTTTGAATTTGGTTTGCTAACCAAATATTTTGTAGCTTCTAAGATTTATTGTAGAAGCAATATGGATTATTCCAAAGCTCCACAAAATGTTTCAGAATAATTGGAGCTACCAAATATTTTATAGGAATTAATAGCTCCAATCCAAAAATAATATGAGTTAATTCAAAAACCATAAATGCCTTGGAAAAATGTGCATGCCCTCTGTTAAAGGTTTTAACCTTTTCCCATAAATAATGAACATTTTTGAAGGGAATTTTGGGTTCATTGAAAATATTTTTATTTAACCTAGTTGAATTTATTTGGTGCTAGGGTTTGAACATCCCCAATTCAAATTTCATAAATTTAAACATGATGTATAGATGATCTCAGATGCAACTAAATACAAGCAGTTCTAGGGTTGTGACAAAAAGCGTTTCGAGCAGCACGGAGCATATGGGATGTTCCAAGAGCTGAAAATGGTGTTCCAAGCTCATGCCCGGGTCGAGAGATATGAAGTCTCCGACAAGTTCTACAGTTTTAAGATGGAGGAGAATAGTTCCGTCAGCGAGCACATACTCAAAATGTCTGGGTTGCACAACCGCTTGTCTCAGGTAGGAGTTAATCTCCCTGATGACGCGGTCGTTGACATAATCCTTTAATCGCTTCCACCGAGCTACAAGAGCTTTGTGATGAACTTCAATATGCAGGGGATGGAGAAAACCATTCCTGAGGTATATTCGATGCTGAAATCAGCGGAGGTGGAAATCAAAAAGGAACATCAAGTGTTGATGGTGAATAAAACCACCAAGTTCAAGAAAGGCAAGGGTAAAAAGGGTTTCAAGAAAGACGGCAAGGGAGTTGCCGCGCCTAGCAAGCAAGCTGCCGGGAAGAAGCCAAAGAATGGACCCAAGCCTGAGACTGAGTGTTTTTATTGCAAGGGAAGTGGTCACTGGAAGCGGAACTGCCCCAAGTACTTAGCGGACAAGAAGGCCGGCAACACCAAAGGTATATGTGATATACATGTTATTGATGTGTACCTTACCAGCACTCGTAGTAGCTCCTGGGTATTTGATACCGGTGCGGTTGCTCATATTTGTAACTCAAAACAGGAGCTACAGAATAAGTGGAGACTGGCGAAGGACGAGGTGACGATGCGCGTCGGGAATGGTTCCAAGGTCGATGTGATCGCCGTCGGCACGCTACCTCTACATTTACCTATGGGATTAGTTTTAAACCTCAATAATTGTTATTTAGTGCCAGCTTTGAGCATGAACATTGTATCAGGATCTCGTTTAATACGAGATGGCTACTCATTTAAATCCGAGAATAATGGTTGTTCTATTTATATGAGAGATATGTTTTATGGTCATGCCCCGCTGGTCAATGGTTTATTCTTAATGAATCTCGAACGTAATGTTACACATATTCATAGTGTGAATACCAAAAGATGTAAGGTTGATAATGATAGTCCCACATACTTGTGGCACTGCCGCCTTGGTCACATTGGTGTCAAACGCATGAAGAAGCTCCATGCAGATGGACTCTTGGAGTCTCTTGATTACGAATCATTTGACACGTGTGAACCATGCCTCATGGGTAAAATGACCAAGACTCCATTCTCCGGAACAATGGAGCGAGCAACCAACTTATTGGAAATCATACATACTGATGTGTGCGGTCCAATGAGCGTTGAGGCTCACAGTGGCTATCGTTATGTCCTCACCCTCACTGATGACTTAAGTAGATATGGGTATGTCTACTTAATGAAACACAAGTCTGAGACCTTTGAAAGGTTCAAGGAATTTCAGAGTGAGGTTGAAAATCAACGTGACAGGAAAATAAAGTTCTTACGATCAGATAGTGGAGGAGAATATTTGAGTCACGAATTTGGCACACACTTAAGGAAATGTGGAATCGTTTCACAACTCATGCCGCCTGGAACACCTCAGTGAAATGGTGTGTCTGAACGTCGTAATCGCACTCTATTGGATATGGTGCGATCTATGATGTCTCTTACCGATCTACCGCTCTCATTTTGGGGCTATGCTTTAGAGACTGCCGCATTCACTTTAAATAGGGCTCCATCAAAATCCGTTGAGACGACACCGTATGAATTATGGTTTGGGAAGAAACCTAACCTGTCATTTCTAAAAGTTTGGGGATGCGATGCTTATGTCAAGAAACTTCAACCTGAAAAGCTCGAACCCAAGTCGGAAAAATGCGTCTTCATAGGATACCCTAAGGAAACCATTGGGTATACCTTCTACCTCAGATCCGAAGGCAAGATCTTTGTTGCCAAGAACGGATCCTTTCTAGAGAAAGAGTTTCTCTCGAAATAAGTAAGTGGGAGGAAAGTAGAACTTGATGAAGTACTGCCTCTTGAAGCAGAAAGTAGCGCAGCTCAGGAAAATGTTCCTGTGGTGCCTGCACCGACTAGAGGGGAAGTTAATGATGATGATCAAGGTACTTCGGATCAAGCTGCTACTGAACTTCGCAGGTCCATGAGGACACGTTCCACACCAGAATGGTATGGCAACCCTGTCCTGGAAATCATGTTGTTAGACAACGGTGAACCTTCGAACTATGAAGAAGCGATGGCGGGCCCAAATTCCAACAAATGGCTTGAAGCCATGCAATCCGAGATAGGATCCATGTATGAAAACAAAGTATGGACTTTGACAGACTTGCCTGATGATCGAGGAGCGATAGAAAATAAATGGATCTTTAAGATGAAGACGGACGCGGATGGTAATGTTACCATCTATAAAGCTCGACTTGTCGCTAAAGGTTATCGACAAGTTCAAGGGGTTGACTACGATGAGACTTTCTCACCCGTAGTGAAGCTGAAGTCCGTCCGAATCATGTTAGCAATTGCCGCATTCTACGATTACGAGATATGGCAAATGGACGTCAAAACAACATTCCTTAACGGCTTTCTTAAGGAAGAATTGTATATGATGCATCCGGAAGGTTTTGTCGATCCTAAGAATGCTAACAAGGTATGCAAGCTCCAGTGCTCCATCTATGGGCTGGTGCAAGCATCTCGGAGTTGGAACATTCACTTTGATGAAATGATCAAAGCGTTTGGGTTTATGCGGACTTATGGACACTACTAGGGAAAACCTTATACACAGAACTTTAGCAGTAGCGAGGGTCAAAAAAGCACGCTGGTGCTAAGTAGCAGTAGCGCGTCTGCGCAAACCGCGCTGCAGATAAAGTTCTAGCAGTAGCGCGTCTTGTTCTAAACACGTTACTACTAAAATTCCCACGGCTTAGCCGATAGGCTACACATAGTAGTAGCGACCTATAACGAACCGCGCTACCGCTACTTTCTTTGTAGCAGCACGTTTTAGTCTAAACTCGCTACTGCTAGAGGATATAAAATTAAATGGAAAGCAAATAGAAAGGTAATTGAAAATGAAAGAAATAGAATAAGGTGAAAGGAAAAAATTAAAATGTGAAGAAAACTAAATGAAAAAGGGGGAAAAAGAGAATGGTGTAGCAGTAGCGTGTATTCCAAAACGCGCTGTAGCTAACATAGCAGTAGCGCCCTTTCTAGAACGCGCTACTGGTACTTCTGACTTAACCACGGGGTTCGTCCTTCCCCACAGCCACTTCATCCCCCAAATCCAACTCCACTCTCGATGCCGACGTTGCCCGTCGGCCGTCGCGCGCTCTCCGCACACCCTCTACGCCGCCCCCGCCCCCGACCTCAACGCCGCCCCGGACGCCGCCCCCGGCACCGACCTCAACGCCGCCCCGGAGCCCCGACCACGACCTCGACGCCGCCTGCCCCTCCCTCGTCGCAGGCACCCGAGGTGAGCACGCCTGCTCCTCCCTCTCCCCTACCTCTGCCTAGGGTTTCTACCTCCATCAAATTAGTTAGGGTTCATGTAAGGGTGGAAACGAATCGGATGCGGATGCGGCTCAAATGAGTTAGGGTTCATGTAAGGGTGGAAACGAATCAAATTTCTAAGATGAATCATAAAACGAGTAAAATTTGACCACTTATTTCACTTTATAGTTGGATAATTGGAATATCCGCTACCACTTTCCACCCCTATAGGTTCATCAAATTAGATGGTAATTAGGGCAGTAGTTCCTAGGTACTAATTAGTTAGTAAGAACTAGGTACTTGTCGGCGTTCTGGGAACGGGGGTCCCCAGACTTGCCTGCCTGCGGCGTGGCTCAAAAGGGGGCCCAGCGCGGCCCATCTTCATCAACACAGACCCAAGACCCTCGCGAGGGGCCAAGCCTCGCGGGGCGGACGACACGGAGCTTCCTCAGGCACAGCCTCATCAGGCTGGCTCGCGAGGAGGCGGAGAGATCAAGGAGGGGTACCTCACGAGGTGCCCGTGACGCAAGCCATGACGACCAAAGGCGTCAGGCGGGTGCCAGCCGTGCAGTGTCCTCCTTTCCTCTTTGGTGCAAAGGGAGCAAGCGCAGGCGAGAGCATCAAGCAAAGGCACCCGTTTCGGTGCAACGAGACCAAGACCAGTCCAACGGCAGGGAGGAAGTCATTGTGGAGCCCAAGCCAGCGTCACCACCAGAGCCTTTGGCAGGCGAGGACCAACTTTAGTCAGGATAAGTGTACCAGATGTTCCCCTTCGAAATGGCCAATTGCTGGCGCCCTTCCTGCTCAATATTTGGGAAGAGGCCCAGGGCCTTTGCCTATAGATAGGACTAGCCACCCCCAGGGTAGGGGGGCAATCAAGAAGGGAGAATCTAGAAGCCAAGAGAGAAACTAGCTAGGATCGAAATCGGAGAGAGAATCGAGAAGAGAGAGAGAGAAGGGTGACTGAACTCCTCCGAGCAGTTCATCCCCTCAGCCAAGAACAGACCCTCGCAAGGCTGTTCTTCCTTGTATTGCTCATCATCATCAGCCCAAGAGGCAATCCACCACACCACACACTTGAGTAGGGTATTACACCACAACGGTGGCCCGAACTAGTATAAACCCTGTGTCTCTTGTGCTGTTCTCTCCATAGCTTAGATCTTAGCGAGGCGGAGGGGTGCAGGTAGGTAGAAGGCGAAATCTCCACGCGCACCCCAGTGTTCGAACCTCAAGGGTCTGCCGGAACCCGAAATCCTACATTTGGCGCGCCAGGTAGGGGTGCGCCGGAATTCGTCTTCCACCACCCCGTTCTCCTCCGACCATCGCGTCCATGTCTAACGCTCGTCGGGCCCGCGCCGAGCGCCGGGCCGCTCTCGCTTCCCGCGTCACCCGGACGGCTCCTATCAGCGGGCGTCCTCGCCTTTCCCCGTCACCTGCCATCAACGCCGCCACCGGCCCAGCGGGGAACGAGCAGCAAGCGTCGTCTCAGCATCCGTCCGTGCGGCAAGACGGCCGCACCGCTACTCCCTCGCTCACCCCAGCTGGTTCTTCGTCCCGCGCACTCCGCGCACCCATGGAGGCTCGAGCTGCGCTCATCGCAGCAAATGAGATCCTGCGCTACCGTCCCGTCGACGACGTCTACAAAGAATGGCTCGACCACGTCGCCGAGCTCGTCCGCGCCGTAGGGGGCTCCCCTGCGCCGTCCGTTCCGCTGCACCGCACCCTGCCCCACGCGGGCGACGAAGCTCCGGTGGCGCCCCAGTCGCCTCCTCCTCAAGAAGGCGCCATGGCTCCAAGGCGCGTGGCCCCTGGGCGGAACCCGCTCCGTGAGGTGCCAGCGTGGCAAGAGCAGAGCTGCCAAGAAGTCCCCCGCCCACGAGAAGCTGCCCGGGCGCTCCCTGCTCCAGCACGTCGCGACCATGCTCCTGCTCCCGCACATCAAGACCCCGCGCTGCTCCCAGCTGCAGTGCGTGGGGACATGCAAGACCAAGCTCTCCGCCACCCAAGGCCTCCCGTGGCCACAGCAGGCTGCCGTGCCTTCACCACCGAGCTACGCAGCATCGCGTGGCCCGGCAAGTTCAAGCCAGACCTGCCTCCTCGTTACGACGGCACGGCCGACCCTGCGGAGTTCCTCCAGCTCTATGAGTTGGGCATCGAAGCTGCCAACGGAGACGAGAAGGTCATGGCGAACTGGTTTCCCATGGCACTCAAGGACGGGGCCCGCACCTGGCTCCTGAACCTGGCTCCAGGCACGATCTCCTCCTGGGACGAGATGCGCACCCGCTTCATCGCCAACTTCCATGGTACTCGCGACCGGCCACCCGCCGTGAGCGACATGCGCCGCATCAAGCAACAACCCAGAGAGACCCTGCAGAAGTACATCCAGCGCTTCAACAACGCACGCCTCAAGATTCCCAAGGTGACCGAGGAGGCCATCATCTCAGCCTTCTCCGACGGCGTGCGTGATGTCAAGATGAAGGAGGAGCTGGCGATGCATGATGACCTATGCACTTCCTTGGAGTTGTTCAACTTGGCAACCAAGTGCGCCAGGGCTGAGGAAGGGCGTCTCTCCCTCCTCAAGCTGCCTGCCGCAGACCCAGAAGAGAAGAAGCCCAAGGCCAAGGATGTGAAGCGCAAGGGGGCTGCCGTGCTCGCGGCAGAACCAGACACCAAGCGGGGCAGAGATCAGCCCGAATCTTCCAAGGGCAGTCGGTACTGTGTGTACCATGACCTCCACACACACAACACCAACGAATGTCAAGAGCTCCGAGCCGTGCGAGAAGGAAGGATCGGCCGTCGCCCCGACCATGATGACCGGGGCTACGGTCAAGGAGGAGGAAGGAACGCAGGGCGCTGGGAAGACCGCTGCCCACACCAAGGGTGGCGCGATCGACCTCGCGAGGATCGCCGGCAAGACCCGCCTCGCGAGGGAGACTAGGGGGATCAGCCTCGCGAGGATCGCCCGCAAGGCAATGCAGGCCTCCCTCCGCTGCTGCCGTAGCCAAGGAGAAACGAGGACCGCCATCAGGACGAGGGGGCTGGGGGCTTCCAGGAGCCGCGTGCGATCGCCTGCATCCTGGGCGGGGCTCAAGCCCCAGCCTCTCAACGCATCTTCAAGCAGTTCGCCCGTGAAGTGAATGCAGTCCTCCCCAAGCTCGAAGCCACGCGCCCTCTCAGGTGGTCGGCGTGCTCCATCACGTTCAGCTCTGCAGATCAGCTCAAGTGTGCGGCTACAGCCGGAGTCCTCCCGATGCTTTGTTCCCCAATCATCAGCAACGTGGTGGTCACCAGGACCCTCATCGACGGCGGGCCAAGGCTCAATGTCCTGTCCATGGAAACATTCAACAATCTCCAAGTGCCCTACAACCAGCTTCAGCCAACCAAGCCTTTCTCCGGAGTCACCGACGGCTCCACGGTCCCGATTGGGCAGGTCCGCCTCCCTGTCACCTTCGGGGCACGCTACAACTACCGCACTGAGCTCATCGACTTCGACGTCGCTCACATTCGCCTGCCGTACAATGCCATCCTTGGGTACCCAGCGCTGGCCAAGTTCATGGCCGTAACTCACCACGGCTACAACGTCCTCAAGATGCCAGGAAGTGGCGGAGTCATCACGGTGCCCTGTGAAGAGAAGGACGCGGTGTGTTCCCTGGAACGAGCCTTTCAGGCCGCATCACTGGAAGACCCGGATCGCGGAAGCAGGAGGCTTCTCGAGACCGCCCCCAAGAAGAAGAAGACATCGTCCGGCCCGGCCCCTCAGGAGGCAGGCCCCTCAGGGCCCGCGCCTGCCCAGGGGGAACCTCCTTCCATCGCATAGGAAAACGCGCCCGATGCCCTCCTCAGGCAGGGCTCGGGAGCTCTCCCCTGGAGGGCCACCGACCTGGCTAAGGTCACGAGGGAGGCGCTTGGGCACCACATGGAGGCATGTTTCAAAGTACGTTTCCCTCAAGAAGGAGTAAGGCAAGCAGAGCCAGACCCTCAAAAGTTCGTCAGCAAGGCCATTCAGGAGCTACAGGAGTCAAGAGTCATGAAAGGCGGCCGCCGCCTACCAGCTGTGGCTCCCCATCCAGGCGAGGATGGTGGGCTGCGCGTCTGCATCAACATACCAGGGCTCAATCAAGTCGCCTCTCTGGAGCGCCTCTGGCCCTCGTGAGTGGGGCGCTGCGAAGGTCCCCCCCCCACAACTACGTTCGCATGCCTTACGGCTTGCCGAACGCGGCTGCCACGTACCAGCGCCTCATGAGGGGTATCATGGAGCCTCAAGAGGCCAGGCGTTCCGCAGCCCTGGCGGAGATGGAGATGGTCCGGGAGGAGCCACCAGCGCCTCCGGAGCCTCCCGAGGCCCCTGGGCCTGGGGGCTCGTGAGGATCGGCTTCCGCGGCCCACCGAGTCTGCTACACCAACACTCCTTCGTCTTCAACATCATCAGGTGACATGTTTCAAGTTTCATTTCCAGCTGGGAGCGCCCCCCAGGGCTGCATTATTCCCAGGCCGCATGGGTCCGTCCCTGCGGCATGTATCCCTTTTGTTTCATGTTGTTAGCTTACTTTGTTGGGGGCGCCCCACGGGCTGCATCATCCCCAAGTCGCTCGGGCCAGACCCGGCGGCATGTATCCCTTTTGCGTTTATTTCCGGCTATGCGTTCGACCCACCATGCTTGATTATTTGATGCCTGTCCACGGCACCTCTTCTTCTCCATGCCGACCACTTGCACGTTAAAGGGGGGGGTACCTGAGCATCGCGACTCAGCTCTTACTGGCTCTCCAGCCCTCACCCTCTGGCCTTGTCCACGGCATCGCGACCTGGCATACCAGCGACGGCTCAGACCAGCTCGAGGGCCGGGACCCGAGGACGTAGAGTGCCGGCATCTAACCAAATTTGCAGGGAAACATCACAAGATAAGGCCCAGTGCCAGGCGCAACCCGCCTAGAGGTAGGGCCCCGTGAGTCCCGCGCTGGCTCACGGGTGCCCAGATACACCTCGCCAGGCCTTACTGTGCCAGCCACGTGTCGGGGCGGGGCTGTACACGCCCCGGGGGCTCCTCTCGGAGGGGAGCCCCCTCCCACGTACCAGTGGAAGCACCATGCTCCGCGCTGGCTGACGACACTGCCGAGGAGCGGCTATGCCCGTACACATACGGAAGCGCTATGCTCCGCGCTGGTGATAAACAACTGAGGGCGGCCCCCGGGCCGCATCAACCTCAGGGAGCCCAGAGCTCAGTGTCTAGCCTCATGGAAACGCCTCCCCTCGGGAGTGCCGCGCGAGGGGGCTGGGCACAGGGGCTGCGCCTGGGTCACGCCCAGACGCACGCCACCCAGCCAGGCCCCCCCGGGCCTGGTTCGTCGCGCGTCTCTCCCCGAGCGGAGCCAAGGTACGAAGGCCGTTTGAGCGTCAAGGGGGACTCTTGAGCATCGCGACTCAGGAGCCTAACTGGTCACGTAGCCCCTCACTCCTTAGTTCCGAAAGGCTAATGGCGGCTGAGGTATGCGCGCGGCCGGGCTCTGCAGACGTAGAATGGTAGATCCACCCACATCACACCTCCCTACTTGCTGTTCGTGTGCCAAGGGGGACTCCTGAGAATCGCGACTCAGGAGCCTAACTTGTCACGTAGCCCCTCACTCCTTGGTCCCGTCCTGGTTTCCGGTCGGGGCTAACGGCGGCTGAGGTATGCGCGGGGCCGGGCTCTGCCGGCGTAGAACATAAGCAAGTAGGAAGGAAAAGCGTAAATTTCAAGGAATTCAAAAGCAAATATTACAGTCCACACTGTTATCTCAATGCCAAACGCAAGTTTAAACGCCTCCCTGAGGCATGATACATGTGCAGGAATTAAAGGCAGGACAGGAGCCACAACGGAGTCACTTGTCGGCGGTGGAGCAGCGTGGAGTGGGTCCGCCTCACGGAGCAGCGGGGTCGGCAGCGCCTTTCTTGTGCTGAAGGCCCGGAACTTCCCCAGCAGAGCCTCCGCGCGACCCTTCGCGGCCTCGGCAGCGGCAGCGGCACGCTCGCCGCTTACTAGCTCCAGCAGGCTGTCGAGGTCGGCGCCGGGATCGCGAAGGTAGATGTGGGTGAGGACCCGCGTCAGCGCTGCAGAAGACAGGACACGCGCCTCGGCCTCGGCCGTGGGGCCAAGGCCAAGGGAGACATCTTCAAGAGCGCGAACCAGGAAGGGAAGCAGCTTGGCGGGGCCGTCCTCGGCGCCAGCCAACGGGCTCTCCAGGCCGCTGTCGTAAAGCGTCCTCAGCGAGGAGCGAGCCTTCGCCTCCATCTCCGCGAAGGCCAGGCGGTCCTCGGCAAGAACCTGGGCCTTGTCGTCCAGCTCGACCTTCCTCGCCCCCAACTCCCGCTCCAGCACGCCTAGGCGGTCACGGCGCCTCCTGAGCTTGACCTCCCTCTCCTTGATGGCCGCCTCGCGAGCCTTCACGCCTTCTTCCTGCTCTTGGCGAAGGCGGGCCTCTTTCGCGAGCTGGTCCCGCAGGCCTTGCAGCTCGTCCTCCAACGCCTTGCAGCGACCACGGACGTCGACCACCTCCCCCAGGGCTGCGTCACGAGCAGCCTTCGCCTCAAGGACGGACTGCCTCTCCTCATCACAAGCCGTCGAGGCCTGGACCAGCGCCGCCCGAATCAAAGCGTCGGAGCGAATCCATCCTGAAGCCAGCTCCAAGCGCCCGGCCACCAAGCGAGGGTTGGCGCCAAGAAGATCCTGCCGTAGCCGGTCCAGCTCAGCAGCAGCACGATCCAGAACGGCAGGAGGAGTCGGAGAGACAGCAGTCAGTGGAGTAGGAGGAGAAGGCGGCAACGCGACCACAACATCCTAAGGCGGAGCCTGCTGCGCCCCAATGGCTGTAGTGGCGGCAGCAGGCAAAGGCACCTCGGGAGTCACTTGGGCCATGGGGGCTGAGCTCGCCCCAGCCGGCTCAACCAGGCCTCGCGAGGACGACTGGGCAGGAGAAGCCCGTGCATCACGGTCACCTTCCTTCGCGGGCAGAGGCGCTGCCACGGATGGAACCTCAGGAGCTCCCTTCGGCTTCTTTGCTGCAGGCGCCAGCCTGTCCAAGAGATGTGCACGTCAAGCCTCAGCAGCAGAACAAGAAATAAAGACAAGAATCAAGCGCTTACGGGTCGTCGCCAGTGAGCTCAGGCAGCCTCCGGCCAAATTTGAAGCCTGAAAGCCGGCTGGAAGGGTCAACCTTGGGAAGCTCGGGAGCGGAAGGCGCGTCTACGGTCCGCGTCGGGGCCGGGGCAGACCCGCGGGAGATCAGCCCGGTTCTGTCCTTCTTCGGGATCGGGGGCAAGCTCCCTCCACCCTGCTCGTCATCATCCTCGTCGTCATTGCTCGGAGAGAGGCGGAGAGCGCGGGACCTGCGCCGGGGGAGGGGAGCCCTCGACTCTCCGTCAGTCGCCTCGGAGTCAGGCCCTTTTTCCCGCTCCCCTCCTTCCTCCTCTTCGCTGGAGTCGTCGGAGGACACGTCCACCAATTCCCCGGGAGTTTCCATGGGCACGGGCCCATCCCTATTGAAGATGGGCATGGACTCCACTACCTGCTCCCAGTCGTTGCGGAGGAACAAGGGCGTAGGAGCGCCCTCCAACCTTGCCACATCGCCCCCGACCAGAGATTGGAGGACCGCAACCAGATCTTCGTCGGCCAAGGCCGCGGGGCTCGGATGGGGCCTCCACATCGGAAGTGAGTACTGCCGAAGCGGAGCCAGCTGGTGCTCCAGGAATTCCCTCAGCAGCGACGCGCCGGTCAGCTTCGCCGCCACCATGTTGGCCGGCCTCAGATCCGCGTCCATCTTCTCCAACACTAGCTTCGCGCGGGGGTCCGCGAGCTCCGCTCGACCCCAATCGCTGGAGCTCGTGGGTTGCTCTGTGGGAAAGATCAGCCGAGGGTGGATGCGCCCAGCATCTGCCAAGACCCACTTGCTCCTGAAGCCCTCAATCCTTTTCCCGGGGTTCGAAATGGCAATGGCGCCACCGTACGCGATGAAGCTCGCGCACGCGGAAGCAGGACCGCGAGAGGTCCGGAGGTAGAAGTAGTGGCACAGCAAGGCCACTGAGGGTTGCACCCCTACGCAAGCCTCGCAGTAATAGGCGAAGATTGCCAGGAGAAGGACGGAGTTGGGGTGGAGATGCAGAGCCTGTAGCTTATAATGGCGGAGGACAGAGAAGAAGAACTCGGAGAAGGGAGGCACCAGGCCAGCAGCAATGGCGCTTACAAAGAACGGATAGAAGGTGCTCCCTTGGCCCTCAGGGGTGGCGGAGCCGGCCTTGAACACCTTCGCCCCGTCGATGCCCTGCGCAGCCGCCATCCGGCGCAATCGGGCGAGGCTCGCCTCCAACACTTTCGGCGAGTCCAGGGCAGATGAGTACCAAGCTCCGGCCGGGGACTGACGAGGCGCCATGGCTTCCTAGGTCACGCGGTCGGAGTAGATCTGGAAATTTTGGAGGAAGGAAGGAGAGGCGCAAGAAAGGGGATCTGAGCAGCAACCAGAGAAAGAAAAAAAAAGCAAAGCCTAGGCAGATGCCGCTCCCTTATCAACTTGCGCGGTTGCTGAGGCGCCCACGTCCAGTCAACCGCCACGCGGCGCCCAAGGCCGCAGGCTGTTAGGGCCCGTGGCGCTTCGCTCTTGCCCTTTCGCCTCCCTGCACGGCCAAGTCCGGGCGCGCCTTGGGCCCGGGGGCTACTGTCGGCGTTCTGGGAACGGGGGTCCCCAGACTTACCTGCCTGCGGCGTGGCTCAAAAGGGGGCCCAGCGCGGCCCATCTTCATCAACACAGACCCAAGACCCTCGCGAGGGGCCAAGCCTCGCGGGGCGGACGACACGGAGCTTCCTCAGGCACGGCCTCATCAGGCTGGCTCGCGAGGAGGCAGAGAGATCAAGGCAGGGTACCTCATGAGGTGCCCGTGACGCAAGCCATGACGACCAAAGGCGCCAGGCGGGTGCCAGCCGTGCAGTGTCCTCCTTTCCTCTTTGGTGCAAAGGGAGCAAGCACAGGCGAGAGCATCAAGCAAAGGCACCCGTTTCGGTGCAACGAGACCAAGACCAGTCCAACGGCAGAGAGGAAGTCATTGTAGAGCCCAAGCCAGCGTCACCACCAGAGCCTTTGGCAGGCGAGGACCAACTTTAGTCAGGATAAGTGTACCAGATGTTCCCCTTCAAAATGGCCAATTGTTGGCGCCCGTCCCGCTCAATATTTGGGAAGAGGCCCAGGGCCTTTGCCTATAAATAGGACTAGCCACCCCCAGGGTAGGGGGGTAATCAAGAAGGGAGAATCTAGAAGCCAAGAGAGAAACTAGCTAGGATCGAAATCGGAGAGAGAATCGAGAAGAGAGAGAGAGAGAGAAGGGTGACTGAACTCCTCCTAGCAGTTCATCCCCTCAGCCAAGAACAGACCCTCGCCAGGCTGTTCTTCCTTGTATTGCTCATCATCATCAGCCCAAGAGGCAATCCACCACACCACACACTAGAGTAGGGTATTACACCACAACGGTGGCCCGAACCAGTATAAACCCTGTGTCTCTTGTGCTGTTCTTTCCATAGCTTAGATCTTAGCGAGGCGGAGGGGTGTAGGTAGGTAGAAGGCGAAATCTCCGCGCGCACCGCAGTGTTCAAACCTCAAGGGTCTGCCGGAACCCGAAATCCGACAGTACTAATTAGGTACTAGAATATTTTGATTTATTGTAAGTTTATTTTTAGTAAGAACTAGTTGAATTAATAGAACTAGTTAGTAAGAACTTGTTGCTATTTTTTTAGTTAAAGCAATTTTTCCGCATCGACGTGGACGATGCCTATCCCGCATCCTCGTTGTCGAGTCGGCGGAGGAAGACACCTGCTTGACCAGATGGGCCATGTCCGGGACTGGGCTCCGCCGGGTGGTACTGGGAGGCCCTACCTACCAGGGGGCGCAGGTTGGTGAGGAGCCAGCCTGTCATTGACCCGAACCTTCTTTGGTGGCGGTTGCATGGGCCAGTGACGGTCCAGAGGCTCGAGGACTCTGCGGAAGTGGTGCGTCACCGTGTCAGTGAGGAGGGTGCGCACGTCCGTCGCTACTTGTTTGCGTTGGAGCACAGGTTCTCCAATACCTGGCAGGTTCTCCAGGGATCTCACTAGAGCTATGATCCCGTGATGGTTCCTTCTCTGTGGGTGTCCACCGCCCGTGCCGATACCCGTCGTGTGCTAGCGTTTTAGTTGTATTAGTGATGTTATATGTATGACACTATTCGTGATGTATTAGTGATAATATTCGACGATGTACGGACGCATGAGATGATTTACTTTTGCTTATTGAATGCATGCTAATTTGAGTCCTATAAGATATTTTGAAATGTATATCTTGTGTTGCTCAATATCCAAGTGGCCGGTCATGTTTGCAGGTTACACCTCCGAGTGGCCTATGTTTTGCTGGAGTGTTGATTCATTTCCGTTCCGGCAAATTTCAGGCGCTCGATATGTCCTATTTTAGGAAAGGTCATGCCGGATTTTTCCGTGAATTTTGGCATGACTTGTTCCAGAATATGTAGGAAATATTGAGTGCCCCGGATTTGTGTGTTGAGTATCCTGGTAGTTGTCTTTGATCGATTTTCAATTAATATTTTAACTATGAACATAGGAAATGTCTGACGACAAAAAGGATTTCGGTATTTGCAAATACTGCGAAGACGAGCGCGGCCTGTGCGACGGAATCTTCCTAGATGATGATAGGCGCTTCAGCATCAAGCTGGATGAGAACTTCAAAGTGGATACAGTAAGTCACAACGACAAGTCTTTTTTCGTAATTAAGCATGACATTTGCTTGATTTGCTTCAACTTATAATTTAAGCATGACATTAAGCATGACAAGTCTTTTTTTTACTTTTCTACTAGCGTATCCCCTGCCATGCAAGAGTTTTTGTATTGGATAAGATAGGTTTCAGTCGTACTATGGAGGAAAAGAAATTTTACTTGAAGACCGAGCATGGTTATATTTTCAACGTAAAATTATACAATTCAGACGACTACACCTATTTTGGATGCAAAACATGGCGAGCACTATGCAAGACTTATGCATTTGAGCATGATATGGTTATCACCTTTGATATTCGTCCGGAAGATGATATTGAAGGTAATACCGACATCTGGGTCGATGTGCAGACGCCTCCAGTTATACCATTATGTAAGTTTCTCAACCATATTTATGTCTTTGATATTGTTTATTCAAAAATAGTTGACAACTAATTTGTATTGTCAGCTTATTTCGATGCAAGAAAACATGTCCAACGCTTGGTAGACATGACCTGCTACTGTCCCGGGGCTGAACTAAACTGCGAGGAGCTAAGTCATTATGTTTCATGGCTTGAGGATCTTGATACTGTCAAGACAAATTTTCTTCCTGCATTTAGAAATGTTAGTACTGAAAACGTGTGACCAATAGTGTTCGTAATGAACTACGGTCACATCTATTTAGGAAGGATGGTAAGATTTTTACTATTTGTCCTCAGTGCATCTTTTCCATACATTATTTGTGAAGCTAAACTTCATTGCTAAGTATGTTACCATACGATGTTCTTCAACAGGGACTCTCGATGAATGTTGTGCCTTATGGGATCGAGACTAAAGGTGCCATGAGTATTATTAGCTTACGGCCAAGATATCCTACATGTTACTTTAGTGCATTCAAGATCAGCGATGAATGCTTAATAGTGCAAGACTGGACCAAATATGTGATGGGTGAGCACAGAGAAGTACTAGGGGGAAGCAAACAGATGTGCTACCCACAATTAGGAGACAGGTTCATCTGCATGCTCCAACTTGATCAAGGAGGAGAGCCACACATGTTCTATGTTATTTTACCTAAGAGAGAGCAGCAGGAGTGATTAGCTAGCTAGAAATGAGTTTGAGGATGATGATGTGCTACACTATTACTATGATGATAAAATAGGTAGTGTTGGTGGTAATGACCATGATGATTATTATTAGCTAGTGTTGGTGGTGATTAGCTAGCTAGAATGAGAGTTTGAAGATGATGATGTGTGCTACACTATGACTATGATGATTAAATAGCTAATGTTGGTGGTAATGACTATGATGATGATTAAATAGCTTGTGTTGGCGGATTAGATTCAAGTGGAGGCAACATGTGGTGCACATCGAAAGTACTACTAGTCCAAACTAGATCAAGTTTGGATTTGTAGTATACTTTTGACATGCACCACATATTGCCTCCACTTGAAACTAATCCACCTTCATTTGACACACTGATATGGACATAATGATGTAAACCTCATAACTGGTATTGTACCAATATTTGTACGATAAATACACTAAAAATAAAAAAATAAAAAAAGAATACTAGTAGCGATGGACAGAAAACGCGCTGCTACTAGTTACATTAGCAGTAGCGTGGGATTGAACAAACGCTGCAGCTACTTGTCCTAGCAGTAGCGCGTGTAACACGCGCTACTGCTAAGGAATAGCTGTAGCGCCTTATCAGTAGTGCATATCCTCGCGCTACTGATAGGCCTAAAACCCGCGCTGCTGCTAGCCTTTTCCCTAGTAGTGGGAGAAGCCTGCATTTACAAGAAAGTGAGTGGGAGCTCTGTAGCATTTCTCATATTATATGTGGATGACATACTGTTGATGGGAAATGATATAGAGCTCTTGGAGAGCATAAAGGCCTACTTGAATAAGTGTTTTTCAATGAACGACCTTGGAGAAGCACCTTACATATTAGGCATCAAGATCAACAGAGATAGATCGAGACGCCTCGTAGGTCTTTCGCAAAGCACATAGCTTGATAAGATATTGAAGAAGTTCAATATGGATCAGTCCAAGAAGGGGTTCTTGCCTGTATTGCAAGGTGTGAAATTGAGCTCGGCTCAATGCCTGACCACGGCAGAAGATAGAGAAAAGATGATGAGTGTCATCCCCTATGCCTCAACCATAGGGTCTATCATGTATGCCATGCTGTGTACCAGACCTGATGTAAACCTTGCCGTAAGTTTGGTAGGAAGGTACCAAAGTAATCCCGGCATGGAACACTGGACAGTGGTCAAGAATATCCTGAAGTACCTGAAAAGGACTAAGGATATGTTTCTCATTCATGGAGGTGACGAAGGGCTCGTCGTAAAGGGTTACGTCGATGCTAGCTTCGACACAGATCTAGATGACTCCAAGTCACAAACCAGATACGTGTATATTTTGAATGGTGGGGCAGTAAGCTGGTGCAGTTGCAAGCAAAGCATTGTGGTGGGATCTACATGTGAAGCGGAGTACATGGCAGCCTCGGAGGTAGCGCATGAAGCAATTTGGATGAAGGAGTTCATTACCGACCTAGGAGTTGTTCCCAATGCGTCGGGCCCGATGACTCTCTTCTGTGATAACACTGGAGATATTGCCCTTGCCAAGGATCCCAGGTTTCACAAGAAGACCAGACACATCAAGCGTCACTTCAACTCCATTCGTGAAAATGTTCAAGATGGAGATATAGATATTTGTAAAGTGCATACAGATCTGAATGTCGCAGATCCGTTGACTAAACCTCTTCCACGGGCGAAACATGATCAACACCAGAACTCTATGGGTGTTCGATTCATCACAATGTAACTAGATTATTGACTCTAGTGCAAGTGGGAGACTGTTGGAAATATGCCCTACAGGCAATAATAAAATGGTTATTATTATATTTCCTTGTTCATGATAATTGTCTATTATTCATGCTATAATTGTGTTATCCGGAAATCATAATACATGTGTGAATACATAGACCACAACATGTCCCTAGTGAGCCTCTAGTTGACTAGCTCGTTGATCAACAGATGGTCATGGTTTCCTGACTATGGACATTGGATGTCATTGATAACGGGATCACATCATTAGGAGAATGATGTGATGGACAAGACCCAATCCTAAGCATAGCACAAGATCGTGTAGTTCGTCTGCTAGAGCTTTTCTAATGTCAAGTATCATTTCCTTAGACCATGAGATTGTACAACTCCCGGATACCGTATGAGTGCTTTGGGTGTGCCAAACGTCACAACGTAACTGAGTGGCTATAAAGGTGCACTACAGGTATCTCCAAAAGTGTCTGTTGGGTTGGCACGAATCGAGACTGGGATTTGTCACTCCGTATGACGGAGAGGTATCTCTGGGCCCACTCGGTAATGCATCATCATAATGAGCTCAATGTGACCAAGTGGTTGATCACGGGATCATGCATTACGGTACGAGTAAAGTGACTTGCCGGTAACGAGATTGAACGAGGTATTGGGATACCGACGATCGAATCTCGGGCAAGTAACGTACCGATTGACAAAGGGAATTGTATACGAGATTACTTGAATCCTCAACATAGTGGTTCATTCAATGAGATCATCATGGAACATGTGGGAGCCAACATGGGTATCCAGATCCCGCTATTGGTTATTGGCCGGAGAGCTGTCTCGGTCATGTCTTCGTGAGTCTCGAACCCGTAGGGTCTACACACTTAAGGTTCGATGACGCTAGGGTTGTTAGGAAGACTTGTATGTGATTACCGAATGTTGTTCGGAGTCCCAGATGAGATCCTGGATGTCACGAGGAGTTCCGGAATAGTCCGGAGGTGAAGATTTATATATGGGAAGTTGTCATACGGTCACCAGAAAGGTTCGGGGGCATATCGGTATTGTACCGGGGCCACCGGAGGGGTTCCGGGGGGCCATCGGGAGGGGCCACCTCTCTCGGAGGGCCTTATGGGCCGTAGAGGAAAGGGAACCAGCCCTTGTAGGGCTGGGCGCATCCCCCCTTGGGCCCATGCGCCTAGGGTTGGGGGGGACCCTAGAGGGGGCGCCCCCTTGCTTGGGGGGCAAGCCCCCTCCCCTTGGCCGCCGCCCCCCCTCTAGATCTCATCTAGAGGGGGCCGGCCCCCTTCCCCCTTCCCCTATAAATAGAGGGGCGAGGGGAGGGCTGCACACCACATCCAAGGCGCAGCCCCTCCCCTCCCCAACACCTCTCCTCCTCCGTTAAGAGCTTGGCGAAGCCCTGTCGGAGTACTGCCACTCCATCACCACCACGCCGTCGTGCTGCTGTTGGAGCTGTCTTCCTCAACCTCTCCCTCCTCCTTGGTGGATCAAGCTGCGGGAGACGTCTCCGCTTCGTACATGTGTTGAACGTGGAGGTGCCGTCCGTTCGGCGCTAGGATCATCGGTGATTTGGATCACGACGAGTACGACTCCATCAACCCCGTTCTCTTGAACGATTCCGCTCGCGATCTACAAGGGTATGTAGATGCACTCCTCTCTCTCTCGTTGCTAGATGAATCCATAGATTGATCTTGGTGATGCGTAGAAAATTTTAAATTTTTGCTACGATCCCCAACATCTACGTCACTTACCACAAGCTCACCGATCACCAGAGCGTGTGTCCGCTCGCGCCCTGCAAATGCCCCGTGCCCGTCTGCGGCTACGAAGGCCCGCCACCGGAGCTCTACCACCACATCAGCACCGCTCATCCCATGCCCATGCACAGAATCCAGTACGGCAAGGTGCTCCAGCTGCAAGTGCCACTGTCGGAGCCACGGCTCTTGTTGTTCGCGGAGGAGGACCGCCGTGCATTTTCTTGGAAGGCGGCGTGCTTGACATCAGTGCGCCTATCGCCATGTCGGTCGTCTTTATCAGAGCGGTGGTGTCCCCACTGCCACACTACGTGGCCAAGCTGTGGGTGAACGGCCCGCCGGGGGAGCCCAAAGGCACGACCGACGCCGTCAAGGTGGAAATGGAGGTGACAAGCAGCAAGGATCCCGGCAACGTCGACGTGCAGGAGCTGACCTTCTTGACAGTTCTGCCCAAGCTGCTGGCCGGGGCTAAGCTTGTGTCCCTCCACATTCAGATTGACAAGCTCACATCCTAAATGTTTCTACAATGCCTTCTGTTTATCTTAGTAATATGCTAATATAGGGATTACCTTGGTCTACTTTAGCTTAAGAAATGGTGGGTTTTGGTGGCGATGTAGCAATTACTTCGACACAGATCAGTAATTTCCAACAGTCGAACGGATATTTTGTGTCTGTTGGATATAAAGTTCCTTTGGGTAAGAAGTACTACTTGTCATCAAAATGGATAAAAGGAGATGTATGTAGACGTATTTTAGTTCTAGATACGTCCCTTTTTTATCCATTTTGATGACAAGCACTCCCTCCGTTCCACAACATGCCTTCCATTTGTCAAAATATAGATGTATGTAGACATGTTTTAGTATATAGGTACATCCATGATAGAGCCAATCGGATGGTTGAGAACACTACAATTCGTAGCTACAGATGCGTGTGTGACTCCCAGATGTAGAGGCCGAGGGTCATCATCCTCCTTTTCGAGAAAAAACAGACGCGTGTGTGAGAGGACGAGTGCGTCTGTGCACCTCTTCTCTTCCTATATAACGTACACTCAGAGTACAAGTTTTTGTGGGTGGCATGATGGTGCGTGCGAAAAGTCCCGAGAGATAGGTTTAATGCTTCTAAAGAAAGACTAGCCTAGAGCTCGCCACGTAGCTATTCCTGTCGACCGCCCCATTATCCGTAAGATATGTATACGACGGTGCCAGTTATTGCACGTACACAACAGTACTCCCTCCTTTCCGGTTTATAGGGCTTAATTCAAAAATCTCACCAACCAAGATGGTGAGTGGTGGAATATTTTTTGCAGTTTGCAAAAGCACCTAATTAATGCTCTTGTTTTTCTCAAAAAATTATTTTATCAATGCATTAATTGCAATGCATGCATGGATAAAGTACATGCATTGGTCAATTTTCTCTTAATACTACCATGCAATGATTTAATGCACCTTGGAATCTGAACATGTGTTGGGGAACAACCAAATTGAGCCTTATAAAATGGAAAAACGAAAATTTTGAGATAAGCCCTATAAAACCGGAAAGGAGGGAGTAGAAAAAGAAGTACTCCATCTGGGAATAGTGCCGCACTTCGAAACTAGAATCGTCAATAAATTTTGAGCTTGCATCTCGTCACATTCCAAATTACTCCACGCTATATTGAATTGCAAACCTGTTCACACCGATCACAACCTAAACGGTTTCCCACTTAGGAGCGTATTAGTACCACGCTATATTGAATTGCAAACCTGTTCACACCGATCACAACCTAAACGGTTTCCCACTTAGGAGCATATTAGTACTCGGTTATAAATACTAATATGCCAAGATGACTGCACATTCCTCCTCAACTCCTCATCCACAAAAACAAACAAGTCATTCAGCATCCTTCCCTCGCGTCTGCCATGGCCAGCGTGAGTTCTGGGTCGAGAGATTTCCACCAGGGAGAGGCGAGCATGGAAGCGGAAGCACGAGAGATGTCCCGCCTCACTGCCAGAGCAGCCGACATGTCCCGCTGCGCAGAAGTAGCAGCACAGAGGTCCCGCCGCGCTGTTGATGCAGCAGACTGGTCCGGCCGCGCCGTGGAAGCAGCAGAGATGTCCCGCCGCGCCACGAATGCAGCAGAGATGTCCCACCGTACCACGACGTCCTGGGAAAATTTCTCACGGGCAGGCGACGACTGTTACAGGCGCATGCATGCGATCGTCCATAGCCAGATGGATCAGATCTCCGGCTGGGCGAGGTTGCAGGACGACATGAAAGCCTCGTTTGAACAGGCTACCGGCGTCATCCAGCAACTAAGGGAGGGAAATGAGAGGCTCCCAGCCGAGTGCGACCTGCTGAGGGAGAAGATCGTCCGAAGTGCAGACCAGCAGGAGGAGACCAGTGCCTTGTTGAAGAGGACCGGTGTCATCGTCAAGAAACTTATGGAGGAGAATGACATGCTCCGCAACAAGCGCCAAAGGCTGGTGGAGGAATCCATGGATGTTCTCAAGAAGCGTTTTGAGGACACGAAAGAGCTCATCGCCGCTCGCCGCGGAGACTAGTTCTCGCGGCCTGCAGCAACGCATCAAGAAAGTAGAGATCAGCGAGCCAGATCCTTGTCTTCCTTTTTCTTTTGCCCTTGTGTATTTCGGGCGTAGCCGCATGTGGCTTTTTTAATTATCTTTCCAATTATGTAAGACAATTAATTGTCCTTATCTTTCTATGGAAGATCAATGTTGCGAGGCTGGAATGAAGAAAACTCTTGCTGTGGCGACCCTGGCGTTGCTGTTCTTCTAGTTGCTGCTGGGCTTCCTTCAGTTTCCTGGTTTCTTTTGATGTAATAATTGGTTTAGGATGTTTATTGTGTCGTCGGTTGTGAAATGTTGGGTTCTAGCGCGTATGTTTGTCCTTTGTTGGCCTCTTGGGATGTTGCGATTTCAATCTGGTAGCTTTTAGTCCTTTGTGTTAGGCTAGAATTGCGCTGAACTTCTTGTGAATTGTGGTGGTTTTCAGTAATGAAAATCGGAAGGGGCAAGCCCTTCTTTGATTAAAAAATAATATTAATTGTCATTATATATTCATCAATCTTGCTATAAGTCGCAGTAGATGCTATATAGGCCCGTCAGATCTTACATCAAGATCCGTGCTTTCAAATTTTCTTTTTCTCTCTTAAATCTCAGTCGAGTGAGACATAGCCACGCCATTAAATAGAGGCTCGGGCGCCATTAATGGAAACCTTGGGAGAGAGGTGGACGGTAGATGGAGGTCAAAGGTCTCTCCTCCCGATAAGCACGCGCAGGGGTCTGATTGCACGCCTCTCGTACTCAAATACCTACCCTGCACGACGCCTCCTAGCTAATAAAAAATGGGGATGCGTGGCGGCACGTAAATGTGTCGGTGTTCTGGGAACGGGGGTCCCTAGACTTGCCTGCCTGCGGCCTGCGGCGTGGCTCAAAGGGGGGGCCCAGCACGGCCCATCTTCACCAACACAAACCCAAGACCCTCGCGAGGGGCCAAGCCTCGCGGGGCGGACGACGCGAAGCTTTCTCAGGCACGGCCTCGTCAGGCTGGCTCACGAGGAGGCGGAGAGATCAAGGCGGGGTACCTCACGAGGTGCCCATGACGCAAGCCGTGACAACTCAGGGCGCCAGGCGGGTGCCAGCCCGCGCAGCGTCCTCCTTTCCTCTTTGGTGCAAAGGGGGCAAGCGCAGCCGCGGAGTACCGAGGCATCAGTCAAAGGTTGCCATTTCGGTGCAAAGAGACCAAGACTAGGAGGACTACGAGACGGAGGTCACCGTGGAGCCCAAGACGGCGTTATCACCAGAGCTTTGCACAGGCGAAGACTACTTTTGTCAGGATAGCTGATACTTGTTGTCCCCCTTCAAATTAGCCCGCCATTGTTGGCTCCCTTCCCGCTCAATATTTGGGAAGAGGACCAGGGCCTCTATAAATAGGACCAGCCACCCACACAGCAAAAGGGGGTCGGCCAAAGGAGAGAGAGAGAGAAAGGTGGCTGAACTCCTCCTAGCAGTTTATCGCCTCAGCCAAGAACAGACCCTCGCGAGGCTGTTCTTCCTTGTATTGTTCATCATCATCAGCCCAAGAGGCAATCCACACACCACACACTGGAGTAGGGTATTACACCACAACGGTGGCCCGAACCAGTATAAACCCTATGTCTCTTGTGTTGTTCTTTCCTTAGTTTAGATCCTAGCATGACGGAGGGGTGCAGGTAGGTAGGAGGCGAAATCTCCGCGCGCACCCCAATGTTCGAACCTCAAGGGTCTGGCGGAACCCGAAATCCGACATTTGGCGCGCCAGGTAGGGGTGCGCCGGAATTCGTCTTCCACCGCCCCGTTCTCCTCCGACCGTCACGACCATGTCTGACGCTCGTCGGGCCCGCGCCGAGCGCCGGGCCGCACTCGCTTCCCGCGTCACCCAGACGGCCCCTGTCGGCGGGCATCCATGCCGTTCCCCATCACCTGCCGTCAACACCGCCACCGGCCCGGCGGGGGACGAGCGGCAAGCATCATCCCAGCATCCGTCTGTGCGGCAAGACAGCCGCACCGCAACTCCCTCGCTCACCCCAGCTGGATCTTCGTCCCGCGCGCTCCGCGCGCCCATGGAGGCTCGGGCTGCACTCATCGCGGCAAACGAGCTCCTGCGCTACCGTCCCGTCGACGACGTCTACGAAGAATGGCTCGACCGCGTCGCCGAGCTCGTCCGTGCTGCAGGGGGCTCTTCCGTGCCGTCTGTTCCGCTGCACCGCACCCCGCCCCGCGCGGGCGAAGAGGCTCCAGCGGCGCCCCGGCTGCCTCCTCCTCAAGAAGACGCCATGGCTCCAAGGCGCATGGCCCTTAGGCGGAACCCGCTCCGTCAGGTGCCAGCGCAGCAAGAACAGAGCTGCCAAGAAGTCCCTCGCCCGCCAGAAGCTGCCCGGGCGCTCCCTGCTCCAGCACGTCGCGACCATCCCCCTGCTCCAGCGCGTGGGGACATGCAAGACCAGGCTCTCCGTCACCTAAGGCCTCCCATGGCCACAGCTGGCTGTCGCGCCTACACCACCGAACTATGCAACGTCGCGTGGCCCGGCAAGTTCAAACCAGACCTGCCTCCTCGCTACGACGGCACGGCCGACCCTGCTGAGTTCCTCCAGCTCTACGAGCTGGGCATCGAAGCTGCCAACGGAGACGAGAAGGTCATGGCGAACTGGTTTCCCATGGCGCTCAAGGACGGGGCCCGCACCTGGCTCCTGAACCTGGCTCCAGGCACAATCTCCTCCTGGGAAGAGATGCGCACCCGCTTCATCGCCAACTTCCAAGGTACTCGCGACCGGCCACCCACCGTGAGCGACATGCACCGCATCAAGAAACAACCCAGGGAGACCCCGCAGAAGTACATCCAGCGCTTCAACAACGCACGCCTGAAGATCCCCAAGGTGACTGAGGAGGCCATCATCTCAGCTTTCTCCGACGGAGTGCGTGACGTCAAGATGAAGGAGGAGCTGGCGATGCATGAAGACCTGTGCACTTCCTTGGAGCTGTTCAACTTGGCAAACAAGTGTGCCAGGGCTGAGGAGGGGCGTCTCTCCCTCCTCGAGCTGCCTGCCGCAGACCCAGAAGAGAAGAAGCTCAAGGCCAAGGATGTGAAGCACAAGGGGGCTGCAGTGCTCGCGGCAGAACCAGACACCAATCGGGGTAGAGATCAGCCCGAACCTCCCAAGGGCAGCCGGTACTGCGTGTACCACGACCTCCACACCCACAACACCAACGAATGCCAAGAACTCCGAGCCGTGCGTGAAGGAAGGATCGGCCGTCGCCCCGACCGCGGTGACCGGGGCTACGGTCGAGGAGGAGGAAGAAACGCAGGACGCTGGGAAGACCATGGGCCGCGCCAAGGGTGGCGTGACCAACCTCGCGAGGATCGCTGGCAAGACCCGCCTCGCGAGAGAGGATGGAGGGATCAGCCTCGCGAGGGAGACTGGAGGGATCAGCCTCGCGAGGATCGCCCGCTAGGCAACGCAGGCCTCCCACCACTGCCGCTGTAGCCAAGGAGAAACGAGGAACGCCATCAGGACGAGGAGGCTGGGGGCTTTTAGGAGCCGCGCGCGATCGCCTGCATCTTGGGCGGAGCTCAAGCCCCAGCCTCTCAGCGCATCTTCAAGCAGTTCGCCCGTGAAGTGAACGCAGTACTCCCCAGACTCGAAGCCACGCGCCCTCTCAGGTGGTTGGCGTGCGCCATCAGGTTCAGCTCAGCAGATCAGCTCAAGTGTGCGGCAACAGCCGGAGTCCTCCCGATGCTTTGTTCCCCAATCATCAGCAACGTGGTGGTCACCAAGACCCTCATCGATGGCGGGGCAGGGCTCAATGTCCTGTCCGTGGAGACGTTCAACAACCTCCAAGTGCCCTACAGCCAGTTTCAGCCAACCAAGCCCTTCTCCGGTATCACTGACGGCTCCACGGTCCCGATTGGGCAGGTCCGCCTCCCTGTCACCTTCGGGGCACGCGACAACTACCGCACCGAGCTCATCGACTTCGACGTCGCTCACATTCGCCTGCCGTACAACGCCATCCTTGGGTACCCAGCGCTGGCCAAGTTCATGGCCGTAACTCACCACGGCTACAACGTGCTCAAGATGCCAGGAAGCGGCGGAGCCATCACGGTGCCCTGTGAAGAGAAGGACGCGGTGTGTTCCCTGGAACGAGCCTTTCAGGCCCCGTCACTGAAAGACCCGGGTCGTGGAAGCAGGAGGCCTCCCGAAACCACCCCCAAGAAGAAGAAGACATCGTCCGGCTCGACCACTCAGGAGGCAGGCCCCTCTGGGCCCGCGCCTTCCCAGGGGGAGCCTCCCTCCATCGCCTAGGAAAGCGCGCCCGGCGCCCTCCCCAGGCAGGGCTCGGGGGCTCTCCCCTAGAGGGCCACCGACCTAGCTAGGGTCACGAGGGAGACGCTTGGGCACCACATGGAGGCGTGTTTTGAAGCACGTTTCCCTCAAGAAGGAGCAAGGCAAGGAGATCCAGACCCACAGGAGTTCGTCAGCAAGGCCATTCAGGAGCTACAGGAGTCAAGAGTCATGAGAGGCGCCCGCCGCCTACCAGCAGTGCCCCCCCATCCAGGCGAGGATGGTGGGCTGCGCGTCTGCATCGACATACCAGGGCTCAACCGAGTCGTCTCTCTGGAGCGCCTCTGGCCCTCGCGAGTGGGGCGCTGCGGAGGTCCACCCCACAGCTACGTTCGCATGCCTTACGGCTTGCCGAACATGGCAGACGCGTACCAGCGCCTCATGAGGGGCATCACGGAGGTACGAGAGGCCAGGCGTTCCGCAGCCCTGGCAGAGATGGAGATGGCCCGCGAGGAGCCGCCAGCGCCTCCGGAGCCTCCCGAGGCCCCTGGGCCTGGGGGCTCGTGAGGATCGGCTCCCGCAGCCCCCCGAGCCTACTACACCAACACCCCTTCGTCCTCAACATCATCAGGTGACATCTTTCGAGTTTTACTTCCAGCTGGGAGCGCCCCCAGGGCTGCATTATTCCCAGGCCGCGTGGGTCCGTCCCTGCGGCGTGTATTCCTTTGTTCCATGTTGTTAGCTTACCTTGTTGGGGGCGCCCCTCAGGCTGCATGATCCCCAAGCCGCTCGGGCCAGACCCAGTGGCATGTATCCCGTTTGCGTTTATTTCCGATCATGCGTTAGGCCCACCATGCTTGATTATTTGATGCCGGTTCACGGCACCTCTTCTCCTCCATGCCGACCACTTGTACGTTAAAGGGGGGCACCTGAGCATGGCGACTCAGGGCTCTTACTGGCTCTCCAGCCCTCACCCTCTGGCCTTGTCCATGGCATCGCGACCTGGCATACCAGCGACGGCTGAGACCAGCTCGAGGGCCGGGACCCGAGGACGTAGAGTGCCGACATCTAACCAAATTTGCAGGGACACATCACAAGATAAGGCCCAGTGCCAGGCGCAAACCGCCTAGAGGTAGGGCCCCGTGAGTCCCGCGCTGGCTCACGGGTGCCTAGATACACCTCACCAGGTCCTACCGTGCCAGCTACGTGTCAGGGCGGGGCTGTACACGCCCCGGGGGCTCCTCCCGGAGGGGGGCCCCCTCCCACGTACCTGTGGAAGCACCATGCTCCACGCTGGCTGACGACACTGCCGAGGAGCGGCTATGCCCGTACACATACGGTAGCACTATGCTCCGCGCTGCTGATAAACAACTGAGGGTGGCCCTCGGGCCGCATCAACCTCAGGGAGCCCAGAGCTCAGTGTCTAGCCTCATCGTAAAGCCTCCCCTCGGGAGTGCCGCGCGAGGGGGCTGGGCACGGGGGCTGCGCCTGGGTCACACCCAGACGCACGCCACCCGGCCAGGTCCCCCGGGCCTGGTTCGTCGCACGTCTCTCCCCTAGCGGAGCCAAGGTACGAAGGCCGTTTGAGCGTCAAGGGGGACTCCCGAGCATCGCGACTCAGGAGCCTAACTGGTCACGTAGCCCCTCACTCCGTGGCCCCGTCCTGGTTTCCGGTCGGGACCATCGCTGGGTGAGGCACGCGCGTGGCCGGGCCCTGCAGACGTAGAACGGTGGATCCACCCGCATCACACCTCCCTACTTGCTGTTCATGCGCCAAGGGGGACTCCTGAGCATCGCGACTCAGGAGCCCAACTTGTCATGTAGCCCCTCACTCCTTGGTCCCGTCCTGGTTTCCGGTCGGGGCTATTGCTGGGTGAGGTACGCGCGGGGCCGGGCTCTGCCGGCGTAGAGCGTAAGCAAGTAGGAAGGAAAAGCGCTAATTTCAAGGAATTCAAAAGCAAATATTACAGTCCCCACTGTTATTTCAATGCCAAACGCAAGTTTAAACGCCTCCCCGAGGCATGATATGTGTGCAGGAATTAAAAGCAGGACAGGAGCCACGACGGAGTCACTTGGCGGCGGGGGAGCAACACGGAGCGGGTTCGCCTCACGGAGCAGCGGGGTCGGTAGCGCCTTGCTCCGGCTTGGTGCTGAAGGCCCGGAACTTCCCCAGCAGAACCTCCGCGCGACCGTTCACGGCCTCGGCAGCGGCAGCGGCACGCTCACCGCTCACTGGCTCCAGCAGGTTGTGGAGGTCGACACCGGGATCGCGAAGGTAGATGTGGTTGAGGACCCGCGTCAGTGCTGCAGAAGACAGGACATGCGCCTCGGCCTCGGCCGTGGGGCCAAGGCCAAGGGCGACATCTTCAAGAGCGTGAACCAGGAAGGGAAGCAGCTTGGCGGGGCCGTCCTCGGCGCTAGCCAGCGGGCTCTCCAGGCCGCTGTCGTAAAGCGTCCTCAGCGAGGAGCGAGCCTTCGCCTCCAACTCCGTGAAGGCCGCGTGGTCCTCGGCAAGAACCAGGGCCTTGCCATCCAGCTCGGCCTTCCTCGCCCCCAACTCCTTCTCCAGCGCGCCTAGGCGGTCGCGACGCTTCCTGAGCTTGGCCTCCCGGCCCTCGACGGCTTCCTCGCAAGCCTTCACGCCTTCTTCCTGCTCTTGGCGAAGGCGGACCTCTTCCACGAGCCGATCCCGCAGGCCTTGCAGCTCGTCCTCCAGCGCCTTGCAGCGACCGCGGACGTCGACCACCTCCCCCAAGGCTGCATCACGGGCAGCCTTCACCTCCAGGATGGCCTTCTTCTCCTCATCGCATGCCGTCGAGGCCTCGACCAGCGCCGCCCGAATCGAGGCGTCGGAGCGAACCCATCCAGAAGCCAGCTCCAAACGCCCGACCACCAAGCGGGGGTCGGCGCCAAGAAGATCCTGCCGCAGTCGGTCCAGCTCAGCAACAGCATGATCCAGAATGGCAGAAGGAGTCAGAGGGACAGCGGCCGGTGGAGTAGGAGGAGAAGGCGGCAGCACAGCCGCAGCATCCTGAGGCGGAGTCTGCCGCGCCCCGACAGCTGTAGCGGCGGCGGCAGGCAAGAGCACCTCGGGAGCCACTTGGGCCATGGGGGCTGAGCTCGCCCTAGCCGGCTCAGCCAAACCTCGCGAGGACGACCGGGCAGGAGAAGCCTGTGCGTCGCGGTCACCTTCCTTCGCGGGCAGAAGCGCCTCCACAGATGGAACCTCGGGAGCCCCCTTCGGCTTCTTTGCTGCGGGCGCCAACCTATCCAAAGATGCGGACGTCAAGCCTCAGAAGCAGAGCAAGAGATAAAGACAAGAATCAAATGCTTACGGGTGTCGCCAGTGAGCTCAAGCGGCCCCTGACCCTCGAGATAAGTTATCGCCCGGAAGCGCCAGCTACCGTGGCACCATCCCCGCACCTAATGCTATCCCTTGTTAGCAACGCCGCTCCCCTTTCTCACCAAATGACGGCTGCTTGGGCGCCAAAGGGGATCTCCTGAGCATCGCGACTCAGGGGCTCTTACCGGACTCCGGGTCGCTCACCTCCTGGCCTTGACCACGGCATCGCGACCTGGCATACCAGTAATGGCTGAAGCCGCCTTGGGACTGGGACCTGTCGGCGCAGAGCACCAAGCCCTCGTGAGGTTCGAAAGGGAGGACTGAGCTAAGATGGAATGACCAACTCGCGCAATTCTATGACAAGGGTGATATATACAAGACAGGATCACAGGCACCTTACAAGCCCCTACGGGACGCGTTTTTGATTCCTCGCAGGGAACGGATCCTAAAGGGACACAAACTACGCGTGTCCCTGCAAAAGACGCCATCATCAACAGTGGGCCGTCAAGCACCGACGCCAACCCCATCCAAATCAGAGTCGGCGGCGGCTTGACGAGCCCGCCCTACTCCAGGAGTGGCGCCGGCTCGGGGGCTCGTATCTGTCGTCGCTCGTCTCCGGAGTCGCGAAGAGCTCACCAGAGTCGCCGGAACCTCCGACGCCTCCACCACCTGAGGAGCCTCCAAGGGAGTGGGTGGCGTGCCCAGTCCTCATCACAGCAGGGCCCTGGCCACCTTCCCCGGGGCAGCACTCCAGCCGGCGCCCGCTCGCATCGAAGACCTTGAAGAGCATCACTGAAGCACCGTCATAGTCCAGGTGGATCGCGAAGACTCCCCTTGTCCTGCAAATCCGGGCGATCTCCCTCCAGCCCCGGGTCATGTAGACCTCACTCGGGGCGACGACCGCGACCTCTGCCTCGGTCGCGAGGGTGCTGCAGCCGGCGTGCTGCAGCCAGAGCTCCAGGGGCTCCCCCAGCGGGATGATGGAGGCGAAGAAGGGAGGCAGGCGAATCCAAGACTGAAGAGGAATGGCGACGTGGAGCACAAACTCTTGGGAGGAGCCCTCGGTGTGGACCCCAGGGGGGACGACCCACACCTTCGTGATCCGTCGGCGCCGACGGCGGCGCCGCCTGTGGTGGTCAGCATCAGCTCCTTCGGGGTCCTCGACGTGGGCGAACAATGGAAGCGGGAACCCCGGCGGCGCCCGCTCGCCCCAAGGCCTCGGCACCACCTGAAGGGCCCCTTCGTCCGGGCCACGGGGGATGAGCCGTTTCTTTGGCGGGAGGGGGTCTGGCCCCTCTCGGGGAGCCTTTCCCTTCTCTGCCGTCGAGAACCGGCGGATCGGAGCCATCGCGGCAAGACGGAGCAAGGATCGGGAATAAGGAGAAGCAAGGAGGGGTGGACTGGAAGGGCGCGCGCCGTTCCGTACTTATGGCCGGCGAAGGCCAACCGCCGGCCTCCACGATCGCAGGTAATCATGACCCGTTTTGCATGCAAGGACTTGTCCCATCCGTGCAGTTGCCGAGGCGTCATGGGGAAGTGGAGGCGCCCACGTCCAATCAACCGCCACACGGTGCCCAAGGCCGCAGGCTGTTAGGGCCCGCGGCGCTTCGCTCTTGCCCTTCCGCCTCCCTGCACGGCCAAGTCCGGGCGCGCCTTGGGCCCGGGGGCTACTGTCGGCGTTCTGGGAATGAGGGTCCCCAGACTTGCCTGCCTGCGGCCTACGGTGTGGCTCAAAGGGGGGCCCAGCACAGCCCATATTCACCAACACAAACCCAAGACCCTCGCGAGGGGCCAAGACTCGCGGGGCGGACGACGCGAAGCTTCCTCAGGCATGGCCTCGTTAGGCTGGCTCACGAGGAGGCGGAGAGATCAAGGCGGGGTACCTCACGAGGTTCCCATGACGGAAGCCATGACAACTCAGGGCACCAGGCGGGTGCCAGCCTGCGCAGCGTCCTCCTTTCCTCTTTGGTGCAAAGGGGGCAAGCACAGCCGCGGAGTACCAGGGCATCAGGCAAAGGTTGCCATTTCGGTGCAACGAGACCAAGACCAGGAGGACTACGAGACGGAGGTCACCGTGGAGCCCAAGACGGCGTCATCACCAGAGCTTTGCATAGGCGAAGACTACTTTTGTCAGGATAGCTGATACTTGTTGTCCCCCTTCAAATTAGCCCGCCAGTGTTGGCTCCCTTCCCACTCAATATTTGGGAAGAGGACCAGGGCCTCTATAAATAGGACCAGCCACCCACACAGCAAAAGGTGGTCGGCCAAAGGAGAGAGAGAGAGAGAGAGAAAGGTGGCTGAACTCCTCCCAGCAGTTCATCGCCTCAGCCAAGAACAGACCCTCGCGAGGCTGTTCTTCCTTGTATTGTTCATCATCATCATCCCAAGAGGCAATCCACACACCACACACTTGAGTAGGGTATTACACCACAATGGTGGCCCGAACCAGTATAAACCCTGTGTCTCTTGTGTTGTTCTTTCCTTAGTTTAGATCCTAGCATGGCGGAGGGGTGCAGGTAGGTAGGAGGCGAAATCTCCGCGTGCACCCCAGTGTTCGAACCTCAAGGGTCTGCCGGAACCCGAAATCTGACAAAATGGTACTAGTAAGTAGAGCGCCCACGGTTTCAATAATACTTGTGTTTTCGATTGTAACGTGATAGCACTTGTTCCAAAATGACTTTGTTGATTGTTAATGTGTGTGCCTTCGCAAATCGGACTGCAAATTTACCACAGCATGTTGGTGCCATGTCATGGCACCAAGCCAAGTTTCATTATTTTCATGCGTGTTTTGGATTTACATGAATTAAAAAACTAAGTTTCTCAATGTTTCCAACCTAGCCACGACGCCCAGAATTTTGAATTTCATTCCCATTTCTTGCATGGAACCTAGAAATTTACCCGAGGACACACACGTGATTTTTCAACCAACTTTGGTGCACTGGAACATGTGCTTGTATTTCAAATTTGAATTATGCACACAAAGGTGACACGTTCCCTCCTAGAACCACGAGCCTTCTTGAGAGAAGCACCGATTTGCAAGAAGCTTATACTAAAATTTGTTCCTATTCGACCAATTTTTTTACCACGACATGGTACTACCATGACATGACACCATGCCAAGTTTCATGATTTTAAAACCAAGTTTCTCAATGTTCTCGACCGAGCCACGATGCCCAGATGTTTGAATTTTATTCTCATTTTTCGCATGGGACCTACTCCCTCCTTCCATCTATATAGGGCCTAATGTGTTTTTCAAGACAGCCTTTGACTATTGACAAGATTAATAGCACATGAGATGTATACTATGAAAATTATATTATTGGAAGCTCCTTTGACATACAAATTTGAAGGTATGCTTTGTGTAAGTTGCATGCCAGATATTGTTGCTCTAACGTTTGGTTAAAGTTAGCCTCGAAAAACGCATTAGGACCTATATAGATGGAAGGAGGGAGTAGAAATTCACCCGGGGACACAAATGTGATTTTTCAACCAACTTTGGTGCATGGGAGCATGTGCTTGTAGTTCAAATTTCAATTATGCACATTAAATGACCAAAAACTCAATTAATGTGTAAATAAGGCCAAATGAAGCCGGAATAATTCCAAAATTTAACAGGGCACTCATGTAGTTCTATGTTGCCTATGTAAATAAACTCAAGGGGGACAATGTATATCGTTTCACACTCAAAGGTGGCACGTTCCCTCTTAGAAACATGAGCCTTCTTGAGAGAAGCTCAGGTTTGCAAGAAGCTTATACCAAAATCTGTTCCTATTCAGCCAATTTTTTTACCACAACATGGTAGTACCATGACATGACATCCATGCCAAGTTTCATGATTTTCAGACGTGTTTTGGATTTACAAGAATTTTAAAACCAAGTTTATCAATGTTCTCGGCCGAGCCACGATGCCCAAATGTTTTAATTTTATTCTCATTTCTTGCATGGGACCTAGAAATTCACCCGAGGACACAAATGTAATTTTTCAACCAACTTTCGTGCACGAGAGCATGTGCTTGTAGTTCAAATTTGACTTATGCACATTAAATGACCAGAAACTCAATTAATGTATAAAAACGACAAACGAACCCGGAATAATTCCAAAATTTAACAGGGCACTAATATAGTTCTATGTTGCCTTTGTTAAGAAACTCAAGGGGGGCAGCGTATATCGTTTCACACTCAAAGGTGGCACGTTCCCTCTTAGAACCACGAGCTTCCAAATCGGCCCAATTTTTTACCACAACATGTTAGTGCCATGACATGGCACCATGCCAAGTTTCATGATTTCCAGGCGAGTTTTGGATTTACATGAATTTAAAATCAAAGTTTCTTGATGTTCTCGGCCGAGTCATGACGCTCAGATGTTTGAATTTCATTCTCATTTCTTCCATGGGACCTAGAAATTCAACGAAGGACACACATGTGATTTTTTAACCCACTTTGGTGCACCGGAGCATGTGCATGCAATTCATATTTAGATTATGCACATTAAAAGTCCAGAAACTCAATTAATGTATAAAAAGGCCAAATGAACCCGAAATAATTCCAAAATTTAACAGGGCACTCATATAGTTCTATGTTGCCTCTGTAAATAAAATCAGGGGGGAGGCAGCGTATATCGTTTCGCACACAAAGGTGACACGTTCCCTCTCGGAACCACGAGGCCTGTTGAGAGAATCTCCGGTTTTGCAAGAGGCTTATACCAAAACTTGTCCCAATTCATCCAAAAATTATACGTATGAAAACAGGGTTTAGATTACCCCAAACATCTCGCTACCTAGACCAATAATGTACTATGATTTGAATTCAACATAAAATGGATACAAATATTTGAATTGGAGAGCGTATGGTACATGTAGTTCATAGTGAAATATGATTGCTGCTATATGTATGTTTTTTGTTATCAAGATAACATTTAAATTATTGTCTAACTTGACAGCAATCGTATTCAAATAAGGAAAATTGATTCAAATTTAGTCCATATGGTAGACGACAATATATATGTTCACATGGTGGAGTAAAATGTTCATATATGATGGAAGATCAAAATTTACGACTACACCAATTATAAACCGCAAGGTCACCTAACGATATATTCGAATTCAACATAACGTGGATTCAAAAATTGAAATTCGAGATCATGGCATATGTAATCATATAAAAAGGGACATTACTCTTTCTTTGGTGGGAATTGATTTGTTCTTTGTTGTTGTTGAGGGAAGTGCGAATTGATTTGGTACTGTGCAGGGTAATCTTGTTCTCCCGATTTTTTTACATTTTTCTTGTAGTTTTTTCAATGGCATCTATAGCAATATAGTAAAAGGGTACATGACTCTCTTGTGTCTTGTATGAATTGTTTTTTTACACGTTAAGTTTGTTCTATCGAACCAGGAATCCGCACCTTGTTATCCCGAAATTTTCAAGCTCGAGTATCTTTTGTCTCACCTGCTTTGAAACTCCTGCTTCTTCAACCCGCGCCACGCCTTGTTATCCCGAAATTTGGACGCGCACAAGAACTCCCTCCTCATCCGAAATCGCTCCCGCAGCCCAGACACGCGAAATCCCCCTTCTACCTACCCCTCAGCCAGAAATGAAGCTCCACGTCGCGGTGTCAAAACCGATGGGGGTACGTGAAGGAAATATGCTCTAGAGGCAATAATAAAGTTATTATTTATTTCCTTATATCATGATAAATGTTTATTATTCATGCTAGAATTTTATTAACCGGAAACTTGATACATGTGTGAATACATAGACAAACAAAGTGTCAGTAGTATGCCTCTACTTGACTAGCTCGTTGAATCAAAGATGGTTATGTTTCCTAGCCATAGACATGAGTTGTCATTTGATTAACGGGATCACATTATTAAGAGAATGATGTGATTGACTTGACCCATTCTTTTAGCTTAGCACTTGATCGTTTAGTATGTTGCTATTGCTTTCTTCATGACTTATACATGTTCCTATGACTATGAGATTATGCACTCCCGTTTACCGGAGGAACACTTTGTGTGCTACCAAACGTCTCAACGTAACTGTGTGATTATAAAGGTTCTCTACAGGTGTCTCCAAAGGTACTTGTTGGGTTGGCGTATTCCGATTAGGATTTGTCACTCCGATTGTTGGAGAGGTATCTCTGGGCCCACTCGGTAATGCACATCAATATAAGCCAAGTGTAACTAATGAGTTAGTTGCGAGTTGATGTATTACAGAACGAGTAAAGAGACTTGCCAGTAACGAGATTGAACTAGGTATTAAGATACCGACGATCGAATCTCGAGCAAGTAACATACCGATGACAAAGGGAACAAACGTATGTTGTTATGTGGTTTGACCGATAAAGATCTTTGTAGAAAATGTAGGAGCCAATATGGGCATCCAGGTTCCACTATTGGTTATTGACCAGAGAAGTATCTCGGTCATGTCTACATAGTTCTCGAACCCGTAGGGTCCGCACGCTTAACGTTCGTTGACGATATAGTATTATATGAGTTATGTATGTTGGTGGCCGAATGTTGTTCGAAGTCCCGGATGAGATCACGGACATGACGAGGAGCTCCGGAGGTAATGATTCATATATTGGATGATATGGTTAGGCCAAGTGGTCAGGCCCACGGGGCTATAAGTCGGTGCAAAAGGAGTTTTGCGGAGGCTAGGGGGCCAAACGCCGGAGACCCTAGCGTCTGGCCCTGGGCCAGACGCCGAGGCCCATGGCGTCTGGGCCAGATGCCAAGGATTGTGGCGTTTGGTCCTGGAGTCTGAGTGGGACTCTTGCCTTTCGAGCAAAACCGACTTTGAGGAGGCTTTTGCTCCAAGTTTCGAACCCAGGGCTCAACATATAAATAGAGGGGCAGGGCTAGCACCAAAGACACATCAAGAAACACCAAGCCGTGTGCCGGCAACCCCGTCTCCTCTAGTTTATCCTCCGTCATAGTTTTCGTAGTGCTTAGGCGAAGCCCTGCGAAGATTGTTCTTCACCAACACCGTCACCATGCCATGGTGCTGCCGGAACTCATCTACTACTTCGCCCGTCTTGCTGGATCAAGAAGGCAAGGACGTCATCGAGCTGAGAGTGTGCAGAACTCGAAGGTGTCGTGCTTTTGGTATTTGGATCGGTCGGATCGTGAAGACGTACGACTACATCAACCGCGTTGATATAACGCTTCCGCTTTCGGTCTACGAGGGTATGTAGACAATACTCTCCCCTCTCGTTGCTATGCATCACCATGATCTTGCGTGTGCGTAGGAATTTTTTTGAAATTACTACATTCCCCAACAGTACGCTGGTAACTTACCCTACATTTCGGACAAGCGCGTCCCTAAGCTTGGCTCCCCCTCCCCCTTTGCCCCCCATTCGTACACCGAGGCCGCCAAAACCCGGGAAACCCCATGCTCCTCTGTCGGCCTCCCGACCGCCGCCCAGCCGGAGACTCTTCCCCGACTACGTCGTCCACCGCAACAGCTCGCCGTCCCTCATCCACCGCACCGGATGAGGATCCGTTGTCGATCTCATCGTCCCGCCGGATCAGCCGCCCCGTCCTCCACCTCCAAGGAGCTGCCCCAACGTTCGCCTCGTCTATCGCGCCACCTCAATCCCCCGCAGCGCCGTCTTGACCTGCCCCACCAGAACCGCAGCACCCTCACCAATTCCTTCGATGAAGCCGAGGCCAACTCGGCGCCACCAAGGAGGTTCTGCACTCACCGCTGCATTTTATCTTTTATTCGATCTCACGGGGCTGCCGGTGCTCGATACCGAGCAGACTTGGCGTGTCTCCATCAACAGCGTCGTCGCCGGCCACATCATCCATGGCGTCTCTCCCCCATGTCATTGCTTCCTCGGCGGCGACTTCCACAACGGCACTAGCTGCAGCTGCTCCGGCTCTCGCTCGCGCTGCGGCTCTGTTCTTGCTGTCGGTCGCGCTGCTGCACTGCTCCTGCTTTCGTTCGTGCTGCTGCTCTGCTCTTGCTCTCGCTTGCGCTGCTGCTACTACTGCACGACCTCCGGCTGCTACAGGAGTTGCTGCTTTAGCACTCGCTCGCGGTGCTACTGCACGACTTGCTCTCTGCTAGTGCGTTCCATGCTCGAGCGTCTGCTGATTTAGATCACTGCTTCTCTTCTACTAGTGCCCGAACGCCCTAAACATCTATTGCATTGCTCTGTTACTAGTTCAATCAGTTTCGATAGTAAAATTCAGTTTCGACTGTGAAGTTCATTTTCTTCAGTTAAGTTCAGAGTGAACAGTACTTACAGCATCTGTCGGAGCGGCTGTGGCGCGGCTGATGTGTTTTGCATCTAGCACTTTTTGGTGATGTATTTTACATCATCTATTGTAGATGATATTAGGATCCCACTTCAGATTAACGTTGTCTATCTTGTCATGCTTCAGCCTCGTCGCCGTACACCTTAGCGGAGCTGCTCCAACGACGGAAACGTCCATCACAGCGGAGCAGTACCCTCAGCGCCGTTTCCAGAGGCCTGGGATCTTCTTCCCCGCCTCCGATAGTCACACCAGCATCATCACCATCCTCCATGTCCAACCCAATGATGCTGATGTCCACAAGGCTATGCCAAAGAGGTTGTACATTTGTCGCATCACTTTGTTTCTCCATTCCTCTGTTCTTCCAATTCATGTGAGCCAAACACACAGGTTGACTGAAATCCTATGTTTCCAAATGCTCTGTTTTGCACGTGCATTCCTATCCTATTCCTGTGTTTTTCCTGTCCTGCGTTTATAGAATCCTCCAATTCTAAGGAGCCCTTATAGATTTACTTCATTTTCAGATAGGCGTCAAAGAAAACTCTGTGTGTTATGTCCTGCTCCTGTCGTGCCGTCATCCACCCCACCTGAGGTGCACCATCGACAGAAGCGTTCACTGCAGCAGAGATCACCCCTGCAGACTTCCTTTCGCCGCCTCAGATCATCTTCCCCATTGCCGGCAGCCACGCCAACTGCATTACCATCATCGACTGAGCAGATGAACCTGAGGACTAAACAGTTCCGGAAGAGAGGTCGCAGTCTTTCATGTTTGCTTACGTTATACATTGGTTATTATTACCTGCTACTTTATCATTCAATCTTGAGTTTTGAATTTCCCATGGGTCTCATATCGAGCCAGCAATGAATAGTATCTGTCTACTATCTGGTTCATCTGGGTCTTCTATGTGGTTCATGTTGGGTGGGCAACAAACAATAGATGATCCATTTTTATCATCTTAAACTGAAGCTATAATCTACCTGCTATCATTAGTTTTGGATCCATCCACTCGTTTGCTACCACCAGTCTTGATTTTTGCATGCACCCCTTAGGCCTTACAAAATCTAACTATTTTTTATTATGCATGTCAGATATTGTACACAATCGTACTGAACATGTAGAGAAAAAGAGAAGACCGTTGCGTGTGAATATAATGTCATGCAGACGCCGCTCCATGGTGGGCGAAGTGCCCCCCCTCCTGCATTTCCAGATTGTATTCCAGAGGAAGATAACTGTTCAGATGGAGATTCAGAAGGAGAAGACCACGCCTGTTTACCACCTGAGGTGTTTGCTCTAAGCTGGCATGCTGATGTTGGTCATATCATGCATATGGCGCCTTGCATTGCTTACATTATACATCTTATATGTCATCAGCTTAGTTTAGATTTGCTTTGTGTGAATGCCACCTGTTGGGTTTCTATATCATACTCCCACCATTCCTAAATATTTGTCTTTTTAGAGATTTCAACAAGTGACTACATACGGAACAAAATGAGTGAATCTACACTCTAAAATATGTCTATATACATCCGTATGTGGTAGTCCATTTGAAATCTCTAAAAAGACAAATATTTAGGAACAGAGGGAGTATATGGGAATTATGCAATGCCATCTTCTTTAGCCAGGCATCATATACGTGAATCATGCAATGCCATCCTGTTTAGCCAGTCATCGTATATGTGAATTGTATCGTGCCATATTTTTTTCCATAATGTATTCCATTTGTCAATAATGTTTATACATTCATCTACTCTTCCTATGCATCAGCCATTTGAGTCGGTCATGGGAAAATCTGGAGTGAAAACAAGGTCTTTTGAGCAGTTAGTGCTACCTATTGATGTAGATTTCTTGCTGGTTATAAATAGCTCCTCAGAGGAGGATTCAGAGAGAGATGACCAGTCGTATCCCCCCCGAGGTGCATGCTCTGACTTGGCTGGGTTATATTGCTCATATCATGCATATGGTGTCTTGCATTGCCATGCCATCTGCTTAGAGTAGACATGCTTTGTGTGAATGCCTCCTGTTTGCTTTCTATATCAGATATGTGAATTATGCAATGCCATGTTTTTCAGCCAGTTATCATATATGTGAATTATGCACCGCCATGGAGCCAGGCATCATATATGTGAATTATCTCATGCCATCTTTTTTTCATTACGTATTCCATTTGTCGACAATCTGTGTATATTGAACTACTCTTCATGTGTATCAGCCATTTGAGCCGGTTATGGAAAAATCAGGAGAGAAAACAAGGTCTTCAGAGCAGGCAACGGTACCTGTTGAAGCATATATCTCGATGGTTACAGGGAGCTCCCCAGAGGACGATTCAGAGACAGATGACTAGTCCTATATCCCACCTGAGGTGTATGCTCTAAATTGCAATGTTTATATTTCTCATATGATGCATATGGTGTCTTGCATTTCTTAGTTTAGACATCATATGCACAATATTGAATTCTATCTGCTTAGTTTAGAGATCATACATGCGAGTGCCAGCTGCTTAGTATATGAATCAATTATGTCAATTATATCATGCCATCCTGTATAATTAGACAACATGTATGTGAATTATTTCATCCCAACCTATTTTAGACATCATATAGTTTTGTCATGTCATCCTGTTTAGGTACTCATCATGTGTTGAATTATGCCATTATATCCTGTTAAGTTATCCATCATATATCTGAAACTGTGTCATGCTATCATGTTTAGTTTGGCATCATATATGTGAAATTGTGTCATGCTGTCCTGTTGGGTTAGACAACATATATGTGAATTACCACATCTGTCTATCATACAATGTCTGTCCAGATTGCACACTTACACCGTTGGGCAGAGAACCAGCTACAGCCCATCTAACCGCAACCCCAGCGGATAGTAACCCACTTATAGTTGACAAATCACCATGTCCACCACAGAGTACCCCCACACGAGCAGTTTGTAAAGCTACTGCAGTGCCCAAAGCACGAAGACCACCACAACTAACCCAAACTCCACGTTTAAAGCAGAAGAGCAACTGTTCTCAGGTCAGATTCCATAGCTATGGTCCATACTCCTTTTCTATTGCATCACTGTATTTACTCATACCAACTACTTTCGAATTTGAAGGATCCAATTGAAACTCCAATGGCGCAACAGGTATGTTTTAAACCTATTTCTTTAACTGGATTGCTGTTCTAACTTCTTGCTCTATGTTGATTTCAGTTTAAGTTGTATAAAAAGTTATGTTCTCATGTGATGCACATTACAAGTGCTGCCAATGTTGTGTAGTTTCTCACACTTATATTCTGTCTATGCTGATGTGTCTTAAAAATATATGAGTTGAACTATGTCTCTATATTGATTAGGGAACATAAACAAGAATGATATGGACAATACAATGACCATAGTACATAGATATATGTTTGTTTCATGCTGTTATCCTGTCCACCTTACTACTGAACCGGTTTACCAAAATGAGTTTCGTATACTACAAGCTAAATATGTGATGTGTCTGCTTGTTTCTCTTGTAGTATGCAAACAGAATATTGGAGAAGAGCACCCCACTATGCAATGGTAGAGAAAGTAATGCAGATAAGGTTCAAGATAGTGAGACAACCCTGTTGGTCTCCAAGAAAGGTGATAAAAACGATCTTGTAGACAGTGAGAAAACCCCACAGTCCTGCGTTGATGTAGTGTTCGAGTTACTGGCCAGTACCGCTGGCACAAGCTCTTCGAACTCACTGCCTGAATCACTTCGGCTTCTTCAGTCTCAGCTACAAGCTGAAAGGCATTAGTCAACTGTGTTGCGGCAAGAAGCCAAAGGACTGAGGAAGTCCCTGCAGAATTCAGATGTGTACTTTCTTGTGCAACAGCAAGCGCTAGAGGATTTAAGCGCCAAACAAGAGAAAGTTAATAAGCTTGCTAAGCATCTTGCCAGCATTATGGGTACCCAGGATATTGTTGCTTGAACTCTTCTGAAGTGGTTTCAGTTCTGGACTTGTTTTGCTGCAGCGTTTATATGCTGCTTTGTTCCCTATATTTGCACTGGTGGAGAACTTTGATGCCCAGTGGATGTAATACGTTAATAGCCGTGATAGCCTAGCATAAGTTGCTTGCTTATTTATTTCCTTGTTGTCTTGTTTATTTGTTTGCTTGTAGTCAGTGCAGTTCTTTTTCTGCGGTTTGCTAGTGGCTGCAATAACCTATTTTTTAAAACTAGGCCACAATAACCATGGGCTAATATTTACTGTAGTGACACTGGGCCTCCTACGGGCCGTAGAAACAGTGGGCCTTCTACGGGCCGTAGAAACAGTAAGCCTTCTACGGGACTCTTGCCTTTCGGGAAAAACCGACTTTGAGTAGGCTTTTGCTCCAAGTTTCGAACCCAGGGCTCAACATATAAATAGAGGGGCAGGGCTAGCACCAAAGACACATCAAGAAACACCAAGCCGTGTGCCGGCAACCCCGTCTCCTCTAGTTTATCCTCTGTCATAGTTTTCGTAGTGCTTAGGCCAAGCCCTGCGAAGATTGTTCTTCAGCAACACCGTCACCACGCCGTCGTGCTGCCGGAACTCATCTACTACTTCGCCCATCTTGCTGGATCAAGAAGGCGAGGACGTCAGCGAGCTGAACGTGTGCAGAACTCGGAGGTGTCGTGCTTTCGGTACTTGGATCGGTCGGATCGTGAAGATGTACGACTACATCAACCGCGTTGATATAAAGCTTCCGCTTTTGGTCTACGAGGGTACGTAGACAATACTCTCCCCTCTCGTTGCTATGCATCACCATGATCTTGCGTGTGCGTAGGAATTTTTTTGAAATTACTACGTTCCCCAACAGTGGCATCCGAGCCTGGTTTTATGCATAGATGTTATATGCACGGGTAGAACACAAGTGAGTTGTGTGCGATACAAGTCATACTGCTTACCAGCATGTCATACTTTGGTTCGGCGTTATTGTTGGATGAAGTGACCCGGACCAACATTACACGTACGCTTACGCGAGACTGGTTCTACCGACGTGCTTTGCACACAGGTGGCTAGCGGGTGTCAGTTTCTCCAACTTTAGTTGAACCGAGTGTGGCTATGCCCGGTCCTTGAGAAGGTTAAAACAGCACTAACTTGACGAACTATCATTGTGGTTTTGATGAGTAGGTAAGAACGGTTCTTGCTCAGCCCATAGCAGCCACGTAAAACTTGCAACAACAAAGTAGAGGACGTCTAACTTGTTTTTGTAGGGCATGTTGTGATGTGATATGGTCAAGACGTGATGCTATATTTTATTGTATGAGATGATTATGTTTTGTAACCGAGTTATCGGCAACTGGCAGGAGCCATATGGTTATCGCTTTATTGTATGCAATGCAATCGCCCTGTAATGCTTTACTTTATCACTAAGCGGTAGCGATAGTCGTAGAAGCATAAGTTGGCGAGACGATAACGATGCTACGATGGAGATCAAGGTGTCGCGCCGGTGACGATGGTGATCATGACGGTGCTTTGGAGATGGAGATCACAAGCACAAGATGATGATGGCCATATAATATCACTTATATTGATTGCATGTGATGTTTATCTTTTATGCATCTTATCTTGCTTTGATTGACGGTAGCATTATAAGATGATCTCTCACTAAATTTCAAGATAAAAGTGTTCTCCCTGAGTATGCACTGTTGCGAAAGTTCTTCGTGCTGAGACACCACGTGATGATCGGGTGTGATAAGCTCTACGTTCAAATACAACGGGTGCAAAATAGTTGCACACGTGGAGTACTCAGGTTAAACTTGATGAGCCTAGCATATGCAGATATGGCCTCGAAACACTAGAGACCGAAAGTTTGAGCGTGAATCATATAGTAGATATGATCAACATAATGATGTTCACCATTGAAAACTACTCCATCTCACGTGATGATCGGACATGGTTTAGTTGATTTGGATCACGTGATCACTTAGATGATTAGAGGGATGTCTATCTAAGTGGGAGTTCTTAAGTAATATGATTAAATTGAACTTTAATTTATCATGAACTTAGTCCTGGTAGTATTAGCATATCTGTGTTGTAGATCAATAGCTCGCGTTTAGCTCCCCTGTTTTATTTTTGATATGTTCCTAGAGAAAACTAAGTTGAAAGATGTTAGTAGCAATGATGCGGATTAGATCCGTGATCTGAGGATTATCCTCATTGATGCACAGAAGAATTATGTCCTTGATGCACCACTAGGTGACAAACCGATTGCAGGAGCAAATGAAGACGTTATGAATGTTTGGCAAGCTCGATATGATGACTACTTGATAGTTTAGTGCACCATGCTTAACGGCTTAGAATCGGGACTTCAAAGACGTTTTGAACGTCATGGACCATATGAGTTGTTCCAGGAGTTGAAGTTAATATTTCAAGCAAATACCCGAGTTGAGAGATATGAAATCTCCAACAAGTTCTATAGCTAAAAGATGGAGGATAATAGCTCAACCAGTGAGCATGTGCTCAGATTGTCTGGGTACTACAATTGCTTGAATCAAATGGGAGTTAATCTTTCAGATAAGATAGTAATTGACAAAGTTCTCTAGTCACTATCACCAAGTTAATAGAACTTCGTGATGAACTATAATATGCAAGGGATGACGAAAACAATTCCCAAGCTCTTTGTGATGCTAAAATTGGCGAAGGTAGAATTCAAGAAAAACATCAAGTGTTGATGGTTGACAAGACCACTAGTTTCAATAAAAGGGGCAAAGGGAAGAAGGGGAACTTCAAGAAGAACGACAAGGAAGTTGCTGCTCGAGTGAAGAAGCCCAAGTCTGGACCTAAGCCTGAGACTAAGTGCTTCTACTGCAAAGGGAATCGTCACTGGAAGCGGAACTACCCCAAGTAATTGGTGGATAAGAAGGATGGCAAAGTGAACATAGGTATATTTGATATACATGTTATTGATGTGTACTTTACTAGTGTTTATAAGCAACCCCTCGGTATTTGATACTGGTTCAGTTGCTAAGAGAAGTAACTCAAAATGGGAGTTGCAAAATGAACAGAGACTAGTTGAGGGTGAAGTGATGATGTGTGTTGGAAGTGGTTCCAAGATTGATATGATCATCATCGCACACTACCAATACTTTCGGGATAAGTGTTGAACCTAAATAAATGTTATTTGGTGTTTGTGTTAAGCATGAATATGATTTGATCATGTTTATTGCAATACGTTTATTCATTTAAAATCAGAGAATAATTGTTATTCTGTTTACATGAATAAAATCTTCGATGGTCATACACCCAATGAAAATAGTTTGTTGGATCTCGATCATAGTGATACACATATTCATAACAATGAAGCCAAAAGATGCAAAGTTAATAATGATAGTGCAACTTATTTTTGGCACTGCCGTTTAGGTCATATTGGTGTAAAGCGCATGAAGAAACTCCATGCTGATGGGCTTTTGGAATCACTTGATGCTTGCGAACCATGCCTTATGGGCAAGATGACTAAGACTCCGTTCTCTGGAACAATGGGGCGAGCAACTGACTTATTGGAAATAATACATACTAATGTATGCGATCCGATGAGTGTTGAGGCTCGCGGCGGGTATCGTTACTTTCTGACCTTCACAGATGATTTGAGCAGATATGGGTATATCTACTTGATGAAACATAAGTCTGAAACATTTGAAAAGTTCATATAATTTCAGAGTGAAGTGTAAAATCATCGTAACAAGAAAATAAAGTTTCTACGATCTGATTGTGGAGGAGATTATTTGAGTTACAAGTTTGGTCATCATTTGAAACAATGCGGAATAGTTTCGCAACTCACGCCACCTGGAACACCACAGCGTAATGGTGTGTCCGAACATCATAACCGTACTTTATTAGATATGGTGCAATCTTTGATGTCTCTTACCGGTTACCACTATCGTTTTGGGATTATGCATTTGAGACAACTGCATTCACGTTAAATAGGGCACCATCTAAATCCGTTGAGACGACACTATATGAATTGTGGTTTGGCAAGAAACCAAAGTTGTCATTTCTTAAAGTTTGGAGTTGCAATGCTTATGTGAAAAGGTTTCAACCTGATAAGCTCGAACCCAAATCGGAGAAATGCGTCTTCATAGGATACCCAAAGGAGACTGTTGGGTACACCTTCTAATCACAGATCCAAAGGCAAAATATTTGTTGCTAAGAATGGATCCTTTCTAGAGAAGGAGTTTTCCTTGAAAGAAGTGAGTGGGAGGAAAGTAGAACTTGATGAGGTAATTGTACCTTCTCCCGAATTGGAAAATAGTTCATCACAGAAATCAGTTCCTATGACTCCTACACCAATTAGTGAGGAAACTAATGATGATGATCATGTAACTTTAGATCAATTTACTGCCGAACCTCGTAGGTAAACCAGAGTGAGATCTGCACCAGAGTGGTATGGTAATCCTGTTCTGGAGGTCATGTTACTTGACCATGACGAACCTATGAACTATGAGGAAGTGATGATAAGCCCAGATTCTGCAAAATGGCTTGAGGCCATGAAATCTGAGATGGGATCCATGTATGAGAACAAAGTGTGGACTTTGGTTGACTTGCCCGATGATCGGCAAGCCATAGAAAATAAATGGATCTTCAAGAGGAAGATGGACGCTGATAGTAGTGCTACGATCTACAAAGCTAGACTTGTCGAAAAAGGTTTTTACAAAGTTCAAGGAGTTGACTACAATGAGACCTTCTCAATCGTAGCGATGCTTAAGTCTGTCCAAATCATGTTAGCAAATTGCCACATTTTATGAAATCTAGCAAATGGATGTAAAGACTGCATTCCTGAATGGATTTCTGGAAGAAGAGTTGTATATGATGCAACCTGAAGGTTTTATCGATCCAAAGGAGGCTAACAAAGTGTGCAAGCTCCAGCGGTCCATCTATGGACTGGTGAAAGCATCTCGGAGTTGGAATATACGCTTTGATGAGTTGATCAAAGCATATAGTTTTATACAGACTTGTGGTGAAGCCTGTATTTACAAGAAAGTGAGTGGGAGCACTACAACATTTCTGATAAATATATGTGAATGACATATTGTTCATCGAAAATAATGTAGAATTTTCTGGAAAGCATAAAGGAGTATTTGAAAGGAGTTTTTCAAATGAAGACCTTGGTGAAGCTGCTTACATATTGAGCATCAAGATCTATAGAGATACATCAAGACGCTTGATAAGTTTTTTCAATGAGTACATACCTTGACAAGATTTTGAAGTAGTTCAAAATGGAATAGTCAAAGAAAGAGTTCTTGCCTGTGTTACAAGGAGTGAAATTGAGTAAGACTCAAAGCCCGACCATGGTAGAAGATAGAAAGAGAATGAAAGCCATTCCCTATGCCTCAGCCATAGGTTCTATAAAGGATGCCATGCTGTGTACTAGATCTATTGTATACCATACACTGAGTTTAGCAAGGAAGTACAATAGTGATCTAGGAGTAGATCACTGGACAGCGGTCAAAATTATCCTTAGTGGAATAAGGATATGTTTCTAGATTATGGAGGTGACAAAAGGTTCGTCATAAAGGGTTACATTGATGCAAGTTTTGACACTGATCCAGATGACTCTAAGTCTCAATCTGGATACATATTGAAGGTGGGAGCAATTAGCTAGGGTAGCTCCGTGCAGAGCATTGTTGACATAGAAATTTACAAAATACATACGGATCTGAATGTGGCAGACCCATTGACTAAACTTCTCTCGCAAGCAAAACATGATCACACCTTAGTACTCCTTGGGTGTTAATCACATAGCGATGTGAACTAGATTACTGACTCTAGTAAACCCTTTGGGTGTTGGTCACATGAGGATGTGAACTATGGGTGTTAATCACATGGTGATGTGAACTATTGGTGTTAAATCACATGGCGATGTGAACTAGATTATTGACTCTAGTGCAAGTGGGAGACTGAAGGAAATATGCCCTAGAGGCAATAATAAAGTTATTATTTATTTCCTTATATCATGATAAATGTTTATTATTCATACTAGAATTGTATTAACCGGGAACTTGATACATGTGTGAATACATAGACAAACAGAGTGTCAGTAGTATGCCTCTACTTGACTAGCTCGTTGAATCAAAGATGGTTATGTTTCCTAGCCATAGACATGAGTTGTCTTTTGATTAACGGGATCACATTATTAAGAGAATGATGTGATTGACTTGACCCATTCCGTTAGCTTAGCACTTGATCGTTTAGTATGTTGCTATTGCTTTCTTCATGACTTATACATGTTCCTATGACTATGAGATTATGCAACTCCCGTCTACCGGAGGAACACTTTGTGTGCTACCAAATGTCACAACGTAACTGGGTGATTATAAAGGTGTTCTACAGGTGTCTCCAAAGGTACTTGCTGGGTTGGCGTATTCCGATTAGGATTTGTCACTCCGATTGTTGGAGAGGTATCTCTTGGCCCACTCGGTAATGCACATCAATATAAGCCTTGCAAGCATTGTAACTAATGAGCTATTTGCGAGATGATGTATTACAGAACGAGTAAAGACACTTGCCGGTAACGAGATTGAACTAGGTATTAAGATACCGACCATCAAATCTCGGGCAAGTAACATACCGATGACAAAGGGAACAAACATATGTTGTTATGCGGTTTGACCGATAAAGATCTTCGTAGAATATGTAGGAGCCAATATGGGCATCCAGGTTCCGCTATTGGTTATTGACCAAAGAAGTGTCTCGGTCATGTCTACATAGTTCTCGAACCCGTAGGGTCCGCACGCTTAACGTTCGTTGACGATATAGTATTATATGAGTTATGTATGTTGGTGGCCGAATGTTGTTCGGAGTCCCGAATGAGATCACGGACATGACGAGGAGCTCCGGAATGGTCCGGAGGTAAAGATTCATATATTGGATGATATGGTTAGGCCAAGGGGTCAGGCCCACGGGGCTATAAGTCGGTGCAAAAGGAGTTTTGCGGAGGCTAGGGGGCCAAATGCCGGATACCCTGTCGTCTGGCCCTGGGCCAGACACCGAGGCCCATGGCATCTGGGCCAGACGCCAAGGATTGTGGTGTTTTGTCCTGGAGTCCGAGTGGGACTCTTGCCTTTCGAGCAAAACCGACTTTGAGGAGGCTTTTGCTACAAGTTTCGAACCCAGGGCTCAACATATAAATAGAGGGGCAGGGCTAGCACCAAAGACACATCAAGAAACACCAAGCCGTGTGCCGGCAACCCCGTCTCCTCTAGTTTATCCTCCATCATAATTTTCGTAGTGCTTAGGTGAAGCCCTGCGAAGATTATTCTTCACCAACACCGTCACCATGTCGTCGTGCTGCCAGAACTCATCTACTACTTCGCCCGTCTTGCTGGATCAAGAAGGCGAGGATGTCATCGAGCTGAAAGTGTGCAGAACTCGGAGGTGTCATGCTTTCGGTACTTGGATTGGTCGGATCGTGAAGACGTACGACTACATCAACTGCATTGATATAACGCTTCTGGTTTCGCTCTACGAGGGTACGTTGACAATACTCTCCCCTCTCATTGCTATGCATCACCATGATCTTGCGTGTGCGTAGGAATTTTTTTGAAATTACTACGTTCCCCAACATTACGCTGGTAACTTACCCTACATTTCGGACAAGCGCGTCCCTAAGCTTGGCTCCCCCCTCCCCCTTCGCCCCCCATTCGTACACCGAGGCCGCCAAAACCCGCGAAACCCCACGCTCCTCCGTCGGCCTCCCGACCACCGCCCAGCCGGAGACTCTTCCCCGACTACGTCGTCCACCGCAACAGCTCGCCGTCCCTCATCCACCGCACCGGATGAGGATCCGTTGTCGATCTCGTCGTCCCGCCGGATCAGCCGCCCCGTCCTCCACCTCCAAGGAGCTGCCCCGACGTTCGCCTCGTCTATCACGCCACCTCAATCCCCACAGCGCCGTCTTGACCTGCCCCACCGGAACCGCAGCACCCTCACCAATTCCTCCGATGAAGCCGAGGCCAACTCGGCGCCACCAAGGAGGTTCTACACTCACCGCTGCATTTTATCTTTTATTCGATCTCACGGGGCTGCCAGTGCTCGATACCGAGCAGACTTGGCGTGTCTCCATCAACGGCGTCGTCGCCGGCCACATCATCCATGGCGTCTCTCCCCCATGTCATTGCTTCCTCGGCGGCGACTTCCACAACGGCACTAGCTGCAGCTGCTCCAGCTCTCGCTCGCGCTGCGGCTCTGTTCTTGCTGTCGGTCGCGCTGCTGCACTGCTCCTGCTTTCGTTCGTGATGCTGCTCTGCTCTTGCTCTCGCTTGCGCTGCTGCTGCTGCACGACCTCCGACAGCTACAGGAGTTGCTGCTTTAGCACTCGCTCGCGGTGCTACTGCACGACTTGCTCTCTGCTAGTGCGTTCCCTGGTCGAGCGTCTGCTGATTTAGATCACTTCTTCTCTGCTACTAGTGCTCGAACGCCCTAAACATCTATTGCAATGTTCTGTTACTAGTTCAATCAGTTTTGATAGTAAAATTCAGTTTCGACTGTGAAGTTCATTTTCTTCAGTTAAGTTCATAGTGAACAGTACTTACAGCATCTGTCGGAGCGGCCATGGCGCGGCTGATGCGTTTTACATCTAGCACTTTTTGGTGATGTATTTTACATCATCTATTGGAGATGATACTAGGGTCCCACTTCAGATTAACGTTGTCTATCTTGTCATGCTTCAGCCTCGTCGCCGTACACCTTAGTGGAGCTGTTCCAACGACGAAACCGTCCATCACAGAGGAGCAGTACCCTCGGCGCCGTTTCCAGAGGCCTCAGATCTTTTTCCCCGCCTCCGACAGTCACACCAGCATCATCACCATCCTCCATGTCCAACCCAACGATGCTGAGGTCCACAAGGCTATGCCAAAGAGGTTGTACACTCGTCGCATCAGTTTGTTTCTCCATTCCTCTGTTCTTCCAATTCATGTGAGCCAAACACCCAGGTTGACTGAAATCCTATGTTTCCAAATGCTCTGTTTTGCACGTGCATTCCTATCCTATTCATATGTTTTCCTATCCTGCGTTTATAGAATCCTCCAATTCTAAGGAGCCCTTATATATTTACTTCATTTTCAGATAGGCGTCAAAGAAAACTCTGTGTGTTATGTCCTGCTCCTGCCGTGCTGTCATCCACCCCACCTGAGGTGCACCATCGACAAAAGCGTTCACTGCAGCAGAGATCCCCCCTGCAGACTTCCTTTCGCCGCCTCAGATCATCTTCCCTGTTGCCGGCAGCCAAGCCAACTGCATTACCATCATTGACTGAGCAGATGAACCTAAGGACTACATAGTTCCGGAAGAGAGGTCGCAGTCTTTCGTGTTTGCTTACATTATACATTGGTTATTATTACCTGCTACTTTATCATTCAATCTTGAGTTTTGAATTGCCCATGGGTCTCATATCGAGCCAGCAATGAATAGTATCTGTCTACTATCTGGTTCATCTGGGTCTTCTATGTGGTTCATGTTGGGTGGGCAACAAACAATAGATGATCCATTGTCTATCTTTTTTAAACCGAAGCTATAATCTACTTGCTATCATTAGTTTTGGATCCATCCACTCGTTTGCTACCATCAGTCTTGATTTTTGCATGCACCCCTTAGGCCTTACAAAATCTAACTATTTGTTTTATTATGCATGTCAGATATTGTACACAATCGTACTGAACATGTAGAGAAAAAGAGAAGACCATTGCATGCGAATATAATGTCATGCAGACGCTGCTCCATGGTGGGCAAAGTGCCCCCCTCCTGCATTTCCAGATTGTATTCCAGAGGAAGATAACTGTTCAGATGGAGATTCAGAAGGAGCCGACCACACCTGTTTACCACCTGAGGTGTTTGCTCTAACCTGGCATGCTGATGTTGGTCATCTCATGCATATGGCGCCTTGCATTGCTTACATTATACATCTTATATGTCATCAGCTTAGTTTAGATTTGCTTTGTGTGAATGCCACCTGTTTGGTTTCTATATCATACTCCCACCATTCCTAAATATTTGTCTTTTTAGAGATTTCAACAAGTGACTACATACGGAACAAAATGAGTGAATCTACACTCTAAAATATGTCTATATACATCCGTATGTGGTAGTCCATTTGAAATCTCTAAAAAGACAAATATTTAGTAACGGAGGGAGTATATGGGAATTATGCAATGCCATCTTCTTTAGCCAGGCATCATATACGTGAATCATGCAATGCCATCCTGTTTAGCCAGTCATCATATATGTGAATTTTATCGTGCCATATTTTTTCTGTAATGTATTCCATTTGTCAACAATGTTTATACATTCATCTACTCCTCCTATGCATCAACCATTTGAGTCGGTCATGGGAAAATCTGGAGTGAAAACAAGGTGTTTTGAGCAGTCAGTGCTACCTGTCGATGCAGATTTCTTGCTGGTTATAGATAGCTCCTCAGAGGAGGATTCAGAGAGAGATGACCAGTCGTATCCCCCCCAAGGTGCATGCTCTAACTTGGCTGGGTTATATTGCTCATATCATGCATATGGTGTCTTGCATTGCCATGCCATCTACTTAGATTAGACATGCTTTGTGTGAATGCCTCCTGTTTGCTTTCTATATCAGATATGTGAATTATGCAATGCCATGTTTTTCAGCCAGTTATCATATATGTGAATTATGCACCGCCATGGAGCCAGGCATCATATATGTGAATTATCTCATGCCATCTTTTTTTTCATTACGTATTCCATTTGTTGACAATCTATGTATATTGAACTACTCTTCATGTGTATCAGCCATTTGAGCCGGTTATGGAAAAATCTGGAGTGAAAACAAGGTCTTTAGAGCAGGCAATGGTACCTGTTGAAGCATATATCTCGATGGTTACAGAGAGCTCCCCAGAGGAGGATTCAGAGACAGATGACCAGTCCTATATCCCACCTGAGGTGTATGCTCTAAGTTGCAATGTTTATATTTCTCATATGATGCATATGGTGTCTTGCATTGCTTAGTTTAGACATCATATGCACAATATTGAATTCTATCTGCTTAGTTTAGAGATCATACATGCGAGTGCCAGCTGCTTAGTATATGAATCAATTATGTCAATTATATCATGCCATCCTGTATACTTAGACAACATGTATGTGAATTATTTCATCCCAACCTATTTTAGAAAGACATCATATAGTTTTGTCATGTCATCCTGTTTAGGTACTCATCATATGTTGAATTATGCCATTATATCCTATTAACTTATCCATCATATATCTGAAACTGTGTCATGCTATCCTGTTTAGTTAGGCATCATATATGTGAAATTGTGTCATGCTGTTCTGTTTGGTTAGACAACATATATGTGAATTACCACATCTGTCTATCATACAATGTCTGTACGTTCAAATTCTTTTCTTGTTTATCAGCCATTTGAATTGGAGGGGGTGATGGCAGTATCTAAGGGAGCAAAAACCCGTTCTTCACAAAAGACAGTGCTACCCATCGATGCAGATAGAACCATGGTTGTACCGGCCCACAAACTAGCCCCACCACACATAATCGAGACTCTTCCAGATTGCACACTTACACCGTTGGGCAGAGAACCAGCTACAGCCCATCTAACCGCAACCCCAGCGGATAGTAACCCACTTATAGTTGACAAAGCACCATGTCCACCACAGAGTACCCCCACACGAGCAGTTTGTAAAGCTACTGCAGTGCCCAAAGCACGAAGACCACCACAACTAACCCAAACTCCACGTTTAAAGCAGAAGAGAAACTGTTCTCAGGTCAGATTCCGTAGCTATGGTACATACTCCTTTGCTGTTGCATCACTGTATTTACTCATACCAACTACTTTCGAATTTAAAGGATCCAATTGAAACTCTAATGGCGCAACAGGTATGTTTTAAACCTATTTCTTTAACTGGATTGATGTTCTAACTTCTTTCTCTATGTTGATTTTAGTTTAAGTTGTATAAACAGTTATGTTCTCATGTGATGCACATTACAAGTGCTGCCAATGCTGTGTAGTTTCTCACACTTATATTCTGTCTATGCTGCTGTGTCTTAAAAATATATGAGTTGAACTGTGTCTCTATCTTGATTAGGGAACATAAACTAGAATGATATGGACAATACAGTGACCATAGTACATAGATATATGTTTGTTTCATGCTGTTATCCTGTCCACCTTACTACTGAACCGGTTTACCAAAATGAGTTTCGTATACTACAAGCTAAACCTGTGATGTGTCTACTTGTTTCTCTTGTAGTATGCAAACAGAATATTGCAGAAGAGCACCCCACTATGCAATGGTAGAGAAAGTAATGCAGATAAGGTTCAAGATAGTGAGACAACCCTGTTGGTCTCCAAGAAAGGTGATAAAAACGATCTTGTAGACAGTGAGAAAACCCCACAGTCCTGCATTGATGTAGTGTTCGAGTTACTGGCCAGTACCGCTGGCACAAGCTCTTCGAACTCGCTACCTGAATCACTTTGGCTTCTTCAGTCTCAGCTACAAGCTGAAAGGCATCAGTCGGCTATGCTGCGGCAAGAAGCCGAAGGACTGAGGAAGTCCCTGCAGAATTCAGATGCGTACTTTCTTGTGCAACAGCAAGCGCTGGAGGATTTAAGCGCCAAACAAGAGAAAGTTAATAAGCTTGCTAAGCATCTTGCCAGCATTATGGGTACCCAGGATATTGTTTCTTGAACTCTTCTGAAGTGGTTTCAGTTCTGGACTTGTTTTACTGCGGCGTTTATATGCTGCTTTGTTCCCTATATTTGCACTGGTGGCGAACTTTAATGCCCAGTGGATGTAATACGTGTAAAAGCCTAGGTAGCCTAGCATAAGTTGCTTGCTTATTTATTTCCTTGTTGTCTTGTTTATTTGTTTACTTGTAGTAAGTGCAGTTTTTCTGCGGTTTGCTAGTGGTTGCAATAACCTATTTTTTAAAACTAGGCCACAATAACCATGGACTAATATTTTTTGTAGTGACACTGGGCCTCCTACGGGCCATAGAAACAGTGGGCCTTCTACGGGCCATAGAAACAATAGGCCTTCTATGGGCCATAGAAACAATGGGCCTTCTACGGGCCGTAGAAACAATGGGCCTTCTACAGGCCGTATCATCAATGGGCCTTATACGGGTCGTATGATCGATTGGCCAAACATGGGCCAATAACAGGCCGCATTATGGCCGTAAACGGGTTAGAGTTGGAATCGTCCGTTCATGGGCCGACCATAACGGGCCATCGTTAATAGGCTGTATTTGATGACGCTATGAAAATGGTCCAACGTATTAACGGACCACAAACGGGCCGACTGTAACCACGGGCTGAATTTGGCCCACAAGCAGAAAATGATAGTAACGGGCCGTAAGTAAACGAATGCTGGAAATGAGCCCAAGAATAAATGGGCTCTGAGAAGGCCGAAAGATAACATGGGCTAGAAACGGCCCAACGGAATAACGAGCCGTTAATGGGTATAAAGTGATACATTGTTCATTACGGGCCAGTTTCACCACGGGCCGTTAATGGGTGTAAAGTGACACACTGTTCATTACGGGCCAGTTTCACCACGGGCCGTTAATAGGCCAAGAGTTACATAGGGCCTCATATGGGCCGAAAGACGTCATGGGCCATACATGGGCCAGAAGTGAAAACGGGCTGGAATCATATTGGATGGCCTAGATGACGCTACTGGGCCTTATTCGGATAGGGCGTAACGGGCCTTGGGTTAGCGGGCTGTAAATGGGCTATATGGGAACAGGCCGTTAACATGCTTTCCATGGGCCGACCCGCCACCTTTTGACCAAGTCAAACGGGCCGACCTTTTCACATGAATGGGCCTCTGTTGGGTCGTGCCACATGTCGACGTATCATAGGCGCCTTCTGTCCAATGAGTGGATGACATCTATCCCAACGATGAGCCGACACGTGTTTCCTCCAGCCAATGATGATTTTACACGTGGAAAATCCCCATTGGTCGGGGCTGTTAACGGGTTATCGGATCCAAAACCCGACCCGATGGCTTAACGGCATTCCGTTACGGTGGATGCCACGAGTCAGTCACCCTTGATGAAAGCACTTCAGTGACACGCGATTTATCGTCATGGAAGTGCACACTTCTGTGATGATATTTTGGTAATGTCATGGAACACTTCTACGACAACACAGGTATGACTATCTTGATTCTGTCATAAAATCATCATGGATGTACATGCATGACAAAAAATGCGACCTACTGTGACAAACAAGTATCATCACGGAAGTGTATTTTTTTGTAGTGCTAGTATGCCTCTACTTTACTAGCTCGCTAATAGAAGATGGTTGAGTTTCCTAGCCATGGACATGAGTTGTAATTTGATTAACGGGATCACATCATTAGGAGAATGATGTGATTGACTTGACACATTCCGTTAGCTTAGCACTTGATCGTTTAGTATGTTGCTATTGCTTTCTTCATGACTTATACATGTTCCTATGACTATGAGATTATGCAACTCCCGTTTACCGGAGGAACACTTTGTGTGCGATCAAATGTCACAACGTAACTGGGTGATTATAAAGGTGCTCTACAGGTGTCTCCAAAGGTACTTGTTGAGTTGGAGTATTTCGAGATTAGGATTTGTCACTCCGATTGTCGGAGAGGTATCTCTGGGCCCTCTCGGTAATGCACATCACTATAAGCCTTGCAAGCAATGTGACTAATGAGTTAGTTGCGGGACGATGTATTACAGAACGAGTAAAGAGACTTGCCGGTAACGAGATTGAACTAGGTATTGCTATTGCTTTCTTCATGACTTATACATGTTCCTATGACTATGAGATTATGCAACTCCCTTCTACTGGAGGAACACTTTGTGTGCCACCAAACGTCACAACATAACTGGGTGATTATAAAGGTGCTCTACAGGTGTCTCCGAAGGTACTTGTTGGGTTCGCGTATTTCGAGATTAGGATTTGTCACTCCGATTTTCGGAGAGGTATCTTTGTGCCCTCTCGGTAATGCACATCACTATAAGCCTTGCAAGCAATGTGACTAATGAGTTAGTTGCGGGACGATGTATTACAGAACGAGTAAAGAGACTTGCCGGTAACGAGATTGAACTAGGTATTGAGATACCGACGATCAAATCTCGGGCAAGTAACATACCGATGACAAAGGGAACAACGTATGTTGTTATGCGGTTTGACCGATAAAGATCTTTGTACAATATGTAGGAGCCAATATGAGCATCCAGGTTCCGCTATTGGTTATTGACCGGAGATGTGTCTCGGTCATGTCTACATAGTTCTCGAACCCGTAGGGTCCGCACGCTTAACGTTCGGTGACGATTTGTATTATGAGTTATGTGATTTGATATACTGAAGGTAGTTCGAAGTCCCAGATGAGATCGGGGACATGACGAGGAGTCTCGAAATGGTAGAGACATAAAGATCAATATATTGGACGACTATATTCGGACATCGGAAAGGTTCCGAGTGATTCGGGTATTTTTCAGAGTATCGGAGAGTTACGGGAATTCATATTGGGCCTTAATGGGCCATACGGGAAAGGCGAGAAAGGCCTCAAAAGGTGGCCGCACCCCTCCCCATGGTCTGGTCCGAATTGGACTAGGGAAGGGGGGCGCCCCTTCCTTCCTTCTCCTTTTCCCTTCCATTTTTCCTATTCCAATGTGGGAGGAGGAATCCTACCAGGACTAGGGTGTCCTAGTAGGATTCCACACTTCTGGCGCACCCTAGGGGCTGGCCGGCCTCCCCTCCTCCATCCTTTATATTCGGGGGCAGGGGCACCTCTAGACACAACAATTGATCATTGATCTTTTAGCCGTGTGCGGTGCCCCCCTCCACCATAATCCACCTCGGTCATATCGTAGCGGTGCTTAGGCGAAGCCTTGCATCGGTAGCATCATCATCACCTTCATCACGCCGTCGTGCTAACGGAACTCTCCCGCAAAGCTCTGCTAGATCGGAGTTCGTAGGACGTCATCGAGCGAAACATGTCCAGAACTCGGAGGTGCCATGCGTTCGGTACTTGGATCGGTCGGATCGTGAAGACGTATGACTACATCAACCGTGTTGTCATAACGCTTCCGCTTTCGGTCTACGAGGGTACGTGGACATACTCTGCCCTCACGTTGCTATGCATCACCATGATCTTGTGTGTGCATAGGAAATTTTTGAAATTACTACGTTCCCCAATAGTTTGGACATCTGAAGGTTTTCAAGTGAGTCTGGACATATACCGGAGTACCGGGGGGTTACCGGAACCCCCCGGGGAGTTTAATGGGCCTTATGGGCCTTAGTGGAGAGAGAGAGAGGGGCCGCCAGGGTAGGCCGCGCGCCCCCTCCTCCTCTAGTCCGAATTAGAGTAGGAAGGGGGGAGGCGGCGCCCCCCTTTTCCTTCTCCCTCTCTCCTCCTTCCTTCTCTCCTACTCCTACTACATGGAAGGGGGGGAATCCTACTCCCGATGGGAGTAGGACTCCCCATGGGGCGCGCCATAGGAGGGCCAGCCCTCCCCCTCCTCCACTCCTTTATATACGGGGGAGGGGGCACCCCATAGACACACAAGTTGATCATTGATCTCTTAGCCGTGTGCGGTGCCCCCCTCCACCATAATCCACCTCGGTCATATCGTCGTAGTGCTTAGGCGAAGCCCTATGTCGGTAGCTTCATCATCACCGTCCCTCGAAGCTGTACTGGATCATGAGTTCGTGGGACGTCACGGAGCTGAACGTGTGCAGATCGCAGAGGTGCCGTATGTTCGGTACTAGGATCGGTCGATCATGAAGACGTACGACTACATCAACCGCGTTGTCATAAGGCTTCCGCTTTCGGTCTACGAGGGTACGTGGACAACACTCTCCCCTCTCATTTCTATGCATCACCATGTTCTTGCGTGTGTGTAGGATTTTTTTTAAATTACTACGTTCCCCAACAGTGGCATCCGAGCCAGGTTTATGCGTATATGTTATATGCATGAGTAGAACACAAGTGAGTTGTGGGCGATACTAGTCATACTACTTACCAGCATGTCATACTTTGATTCGGTGGTATTGTTGGATGAAGCGGCCTGGACCGACATTACGCGTACACTTACGCGAGACTGGTTCTACCGACATGCTTCGCACACAGGTGGCTGGCGGGTGTCCGTTTCTCCAACTTTAGTTGAATCGAGAGTGGCTATGCCCGGTCCTTGTTGAAGGTTAAAACAACACATACTTGACGAAATATCGTTGTGGTTTTGATGTGTAGGTAAGAACGGTTCTTGCTCAGCCCGTAGCAGCCACGTAAAACTTGCAACAACAAAGTAGAGGACGTCTAACTTGTTATTGCAGGGCATGTTATGATGTGATATGGTCAAGACATGATGCTAAATTTTATTGTATGAGATGATCATGTTTTGTAACAGAGTTATCGGCAACTAGCAGGAGCCATATGGTTGTCACTTTATTGTATGCAATGCAATCGCCATGTAATTGCTTTACTTTATCACTAAGCGGTAGTGATAGTCGTAGATGCAATAGTTGGAGAGACGACAATGATGCTACGATGGAGATCAAGGTGTCACACCGGTGACGATGGTGATCATGACGGTGCTTTGGAGATGGAGATCAAAGGCACAAGATGATGAGGACCATATCATATCACTTATATTGATTGCATGTGATGTTTATCCATTATGCGTGTTATTTTGCTTAGTTCGATGGTAGCATTATAAGATGATCTCTCACTAAATTTCAAGGTACAAGTGTTCTCCCTGAGTATGCACCATTGCGAAAGTTCGTCGTGCCGAGACACCACGTGATGATCAGGTGTGATAAGCTCTACGTTCATATACAACGGGGTGTAAGCCAGTTTTGTACACGCAGAATACTCGGGTTAAACTTGAAGAGCCTACCATATGCAGATATGGCCTCGGAACACTGAGACCGAAAGGTCGAGCGTGAATCATATAGTAGATATGATCAACATAGTGATGTTCACCATTGAAAATTACTCCATCTCACGTGATGATCGGGCATGGTTTAGTTGATTTGGATCACGTGATCACTTAGATGATTAGAGGGATGTCTATCTAACTGGGAGTTCTTAAGTAATATGATTAATTGAACTTAAATTTATCATGAACTTAGTACCTAATAGTATTTTGCTTGTCTATGTTGATTGTAGATAGATGGCCCGTGTTGTTGTTCCGTTGAATTTTAATGCGTTCCTTGAGGAAGCAAAGTTGAAAGATGATGGTAGCAATTACACGGACTGGGTCCGTAACATGAGGATTATCCTCATTGCTGCATAGAAGAATTACATCCTGGAAGCACCGCTAGGTGTCAGACCTGCTGCAGGAGCAACACCAGATGTTATGAACGTCTAGCAGAGCAAAGCTGATGACTACTTGATAGTTCAGTGTGTCATGCTTTACAGCTTAGAACCGGGACTTCAACGACGTTTTGAACGTCATGGAGCCTATGAAATGTTCCAGGAGTTGAAGTTAATATTTCAAGCAAATGCCCGGATTGAGAGATATGAAGTCTCCAATAAGTTCTACAGCTGCAAGATGGAGGAGAATAGTTCTGTCAGTGAGCATATACTCAGAATGTATGGGTATAACAATCACTTGATTCAACTGGGAGTTAGTCTTCCGGATGATAGCGTCATTGATAGAATTCTTCAATCACTGCCACCAAGCTACAAGAGCTTTGTGATGAACTATAACATGCAAGGGATGGATAAGATGATTCCCGAGCTCTTCGCAATGCTAAAGGCTGTGGAGGTAGAAATCAAGAAGGAGCATCAAGCGTTGATGGTCAACAAGACCACCAATTTAAGAAAAAATGGCAAAGGGAAGAAGAAGGGGAACTTCAAGAAGAACAGAAAGCAAGTTGCTGCTCAGGAGAAGAAACCCAAGTCTGGACCTAAGCCTGAGACTGTGCAAACAGACTGGTCACTGGAAGCGGAACTGCCCCAAGTATTTGGCGGATAAGAAGGATGGCAAGGTGAACAAAGGTATATGTGATATACATGTTATTGATGTGTACCTTACCAATGCTCGCAGTAGCACATGGGTATTTGATACTGGTTCTGTTGCTAATATTTGCAACTCAAAACAAAGACTACAGATTAAGCGAAGATTGGCTAAGTACGAGGTGACGATGCGCGTGGGAAATGGTTCCAAAGTCGATGTGATCGCGGTCGGCACGCTACCTCTAATCTACCTTCGGGATTAGTTTTAGACCTGAATAATTGTTATTTGGTGCCAGCGTTGAGCATGAACATTATATCTGGATCTTGTTTGATGCGAGGTGGTTATTCATTTAAATCAGAGAATAATGGTTGTTCTTTTTATATGAGTAATATCTTTTATGGTCATGCACCTTGAAGAGTGGTCTATTTATATTGAATCTCGATAGTAGCGATACACATATTCATAATATTTAAGCCAAAAGATGCAGAGTTGATAATGATAGTGCAACTTATTTGTGGCACTGCCGTTTAGGTCATATTGCTGTAAAGCGCACGAAGAAACTCCTTTCTGATGGAATATTGGAATCACTTGATTATGAATCACTTGATACTTGCGAACCATGCCTCATGAGCAAGATGACTAAAACGCCGTTCTCGGGAACAACGGAGCGAGCAACAGATTTGTTGGAAATCATACAAACTGATGTATGTGGTCCGATGAATGTTGAGGCTCGCGGCGGGTATCGTTATTTTCTCACCTTCGCAGATGATTTGAGCAGATATGGGTACGTCTACTTAATGAAACATAAGTATGAAACATTTGAAAAGTTCAAAGAATTTCAGAGTGAAGTGGAAAATCATCGTAACAAGAAAATAAAGTTTCTACGATCTGATCGTGGAGGAGAATATTTGAGTTACAAGTTTGGTCTTCATTTGAAACAATGCGGAATAATTTCGCAACTGATGCCACCCAGAACACCACAGCATAATGGTGTGCCCGAACGTCGTAATCGCACTTTACTAGATATGGTGCAATATATGATGTCTCTTACTGATTTACCGCTATCGTTTTGGGGTTATGCTTTAGAGACGGCTGCATTCACGTTAAATAGGGAACCATCTAAATCCGTTGAAACGACGCCTTATGAACTGTGGTTTGGCAAGAAACCAAAGTTGTCATTTCTTAAAGTTTGGGGCTGCGATTCTTATGTGAAAAAGCTTCAACCTGATAAGCTCGAACCCAAATTAGAGAAATGTGTCTTCATAGGATACCCAAAGGAGATTGTTGGGTACACCTTCTATCACAGATCCGAAGGCAAGACATTCGTTGCTAAGAATGGATCCTTTCTAGAGAAGGAGTTTCTCTCGAAAGAGGTGAGTGGGAGGAAAGTAGAACTTGATGAGGTAACTGTACCTACTCCCTTATTGGAAAGTAGTTCATCACAGAAATCTATTCATGTGACTCCTACACCAATTAGTGAGGAAGCTAATGGTAATGATCATGTAACTTCAGATCAAGTTACTACCGAACCTCGTAGGTCAATTAGAGTAAGATCCGCACCAGAGTGGTACGGTAATCCTGTTCTGGAGGTCATGTTACTTGACCATGATGAACCTACGAACTATGAGGAAGCGATGATGAGCCCAGATTCCGCGAAATGGCTTGAGGCCATGAAATTTGAGATGGGATCCATGTATGAGAACAAAGTGTGGACTTTGGTTGACTTGTCCGATAATGTTACTGTCTACAAAGCTCGACTTGTTCTGAAAGGTTTTCGACAAGTTCAAGGAGTTGACTACGATGAGGCCTTCTCACCGTAGCGATGCTTAAGTCCGTCCGAATCATGTTAGCAATTGCTGCATTTTATTATTATGAAATTTGGCAAATGGATGTAAAGACTGCATTCTGAATGGATTTCTGGAAGAAGGGTTGTATATGATGCAACCGGAAGGTTTTATCTATCCAAAGGATGCTAACAAAGTGTGCAAGCTCCAGCGATCCATTTATGGACTGGTGCAAGCATCTCAGAGTTGGAATAAACGTTTTGATAGTGTGATCAAAGCATATGGTTTTATACAAACTTTTGGAGAATCCTGTATTTACAAGAAAGTGAGTGGGAGCTCTGTAGCATTTCTAATATTATATGTGGATGACATATTGTTGATTGGAAATGATATAGAATTTCTGGATAGCATAAAAGGATACTTGAATAAGAGTTTTTCAATGAAAGACCTCGGTGAAGCTGCTTACATATTGGGCATCAAGATCTATAGATATAGATCAAGACGCTTAATTGGACTTTCACAAAGCACATACCTTGATAAAGTTTAGAAGAAGTTCAAAATGGATCAAGCAAAGAAAGGGTTCTTGCCTGTGTTACAAGGTGTGAAGTTGAGCCAGACTCAATGCCCAACCACTTCAGAAGATAGAGAGAAAATGAAAGGTGTTCCCTATGATTCAGCCATAGGCTCTCTCATATATACAATGCTGTGTACCAGACCTGATGTGTGCCTTGCTATCAGTTTAGCAGGGAGGTACCAAAGTAATCCAGGAGTGGATCACTGGACAGCGGTCAAGAACATCCTGAAATACCTCAAGAGGACTAAGGATATGTTTCTCGTTTATGGAGCTGACAAAGAGCTCTTCATAAATGGTTACGTTGATGCAAGCTTTGACACTGATCCAGATGACTCTAAGTCACAAACCGGATACGTATTTATATTTAACGGTGGAGCTGTCAGTTGGTGCAGTTCTAAGAAAAGCGTGGTGGTGGGATCTACGTGTGAAGCGGAGTACATAGCTGCTTCGGAAGCAGCAAATGAAGGAGTCGGGATGAAGGAGTTCATATCCGATCTAGGTGTCATACCTAGTGCATTGGGTCCAATGAAAATCTTTTGTGACAATACTGCGCAATTGCCTAGGCAAAGGAATCCAGATTTCACAAGAGAACCAAGCACATCAAGAGTTGCTTCAATTCCATCCGCGATCAATTCAAGGAGTGAGATATAGAGATTTGCAAGATACATACGGATCTGAATGTTGCAGACCTGTTCACTAAGCTTCTCTCACGAGCAAAACATGATCAGCACCAAGACTCCATGGGTGTTAGAATCATTATTGTGTAATCTAGATTATTGACTCTAGTGCAAGTGGGAGACTGAAGTTAATATGCCCTAGAGGCAATAATAAAGTTGTTATTTATATTTCCTTATATCATGATAAATGTTTATTATTCATGCTAGAATTGTATTAACCAGAAACGTAGTACATGTGTGAATACATAGACAAACAGAGTGCCACTAGTATGCCTCTACATGACTAGCTCGTTGAATCAAAGACGGTTAAGTTTCCTAGCCATTGACATGAGTTGTCATTTGATTAACAGGATCACATCATTAGTTCTCAAACCCGTAGGGTCCGCACGCTTAATGTTCGATGACGATCGGTATTACGAGTTTATGTGTTTTGATGTACCGAAGGTAGTTCGGAGTCCCGGATATGATCACAGACATGACGAGGAGTCTCGAAATGGTCGATACATAAAGATCGATATATTGGATGACTATTGATAACCCACAAGTATTGGGGATCGCAACAGTTTTTGATAAGTAAGAGTGTCGAACCCAACGAGGAGCTAAAGGTAGAACAAATATTCCCTCAAGTTCTATCGACCACCGATACAACTCTACGCACGCTTGACGTTCGCTTTACCTAGAACGAGTATGAAACTAGAAGTACTTTGTAGGTGTTTTTGGATAGGTTTGCAAGATAATAAAGACCGAGTAAATAAAAGCTAGGGGCTGTTGTAAGTAAAGAAGCAACTAAATTAGTTTTAAGGGAAGAGCTTCTTGTCACGAGAAAGTTATTTGTCCCTAGGCAATCGATAACTAGACCGGTAATCATTATTGCAATTTTATTTGAGGGAGAGGCATAAGCTAACATACTTTCTCTACTTGCATCATATGCACTTATGATTGGAACTCTAGCAAGCATCCGCAACTACTAAAGATTCATTAAGGTAAAACCCAACCATAGCATTAAAGCATCAAGTCACCTTTATCCCATACGCAACAACCTACTTACTCGGGTATGTGCTTCTGTTCACTCACGCCACCCACCGTAAGCAAATCATGAACGTATTGCAACACCCTACAACGGGAATCCCTCATGCTTGCGCGACACGGAGAGCACCATAGGACATCACCAATAATAAAACATGCAACTCAAACCAATCTTGATCATCAAATAACCCATAGGACAAAACGAATCTACTCAAACATCATAGGATAGCCATACATCATTGGGAAATAATATATAGCGTTGAGCACCATGTTTAAGTAGAGATTACAGCAGGTAAGAGATAGGTTACACCACTGCATAGAGGGGGGAAGAGTTGGTGTTGAAGGCGGTGAAGTTCTTGGTGAACATTGCGGTGATGATGATGGCCCCCGGTGGCACTCCGGCGCCACCGGAAGCGAGGGGGAGAGAGCCCCCCTCCTTCTTCTTCTTCCTTGACCTTCTCCCTAGATGGGAGAAGGGTTTCCCCTCTGGTCCATGGTCTCCATGGCGTGGGAGGGGCGAGAGCCTCTCTGAGATTGGATCTGTCTCTCTGTCTCTCTCTGTTTCTGGCCCTTCACCATTTCTTAAATTCCCGGAGATCCGTAACTCTGATTGGGCTGAATTTTGGACACGATCTCTATCCGGAAATTAGCTTTCTTGCGGCAAAAGAAGGGCTCCAACCACCTTACGGGGCGGCCACGAGGGTCCAGGGCACGCCCCCCTGCCTCATGGCCCCCTCGGCCATCGTATCGCGTTGATTCTTCTTCCCAAAAATCATAAATATTCCAAAAAAATCTCCGTCAAGTTTTATCCCGTTTGGACTCCGTTTGATATGGGTTTTCTGTGAAACAAGAAACATGCAACAAACAGGAACTGGCACTGGGCACTGGATCAATATGTTAGTCCCAAAAATAGTATAAAAAGTTGCCAAAAGTATATGAAAGTTGTATAATATTGGCATGGAACAATAAAAAATTATAGATACGATGGAGACGTATCAGCATGCCCAAGCTTAATTCCTGCTCGTCCTCGGGTAGGTAAATGATAGAAAAGATAATTTTGATGTGGAATGCTACCTAGCATAATCTTGATCATGTATCTAATCATGGCATGAATATTAAGACACGAGTGATTCAAAGCAATAGTCCATCATATGACATAAAAACAATAATACTTCAAGCCTACTAATAAAGCAATCATGTCTTTTCAAAATAACAAGGCCAAATAAAGTTATCGCTACAAAATCATATAGTCTGGCTATGCTCCATCTTCACCACACAAAATATTCACATCATGCACAACCCCGATGACAATCCAAGCAATTGTTTCATACTTTTGACGTTCTCTAACCTTTTCAACTTTCACGCAATACATGAGCATGAGCCATGGATATAGCACTATAGGTGGAATAGAATATGATGGTGGAGGTTGTGTGGAGAAGACAAAAAGGAGAAAGTCTCATATTGACGCGGCTAATCAACGGGCTATGGAGATGCCCATCAATTGATGTCAATGTGAGGAGTAGGGATTGCCATGCAACGGATCCACTAAGAGCTATAAGTGTATGAAAGCTCAAACTGAAACTAAGTGGGTGTGCATCCAACTTGCTTGCTCATGAAGACCTCGGGCATTTGAGGAAGCCCATCATCGAAATATACAAGCCAAGTTCTATAATGAAAATTCCCACTAGTATATGAAAGCGATAACTCAAGAGACTCTCTATATGAAGAACATGGTGCTACTCTGAAGCACAAGTGTGGTAAAAGGATAGTAACATTGCCCCTTCTCTATTTTTCTCTCATTTTTTTCTTTTTTCTTTTTGGGCCTTCTCTTTTTTTTGGCCTTTCTCTTTTTTTCGTCCGGAGTCTCATCCCGACTTGTGGGGGAATCATAGTCTCCATCATTCTTTCCTCACTGGGGCAATGCTCTAATAATGATGATCATCACACTTTTATTTACTTACAACTCGATACTAGAACAAGATATGACTCTATATGAATGCCTCCGGCGGTGTACCGGGATGTGCAATGATCTAGCGTAGCAAAGATATCAAAAAAACGGACAAGCCATGAAAACATCATACTAGCTATCTTACGATCATGCAAAGCAATATGACAATAAATGCTTAAGTCATGTATATGATGATGATGGAAGTTGCATGGCAATATATCTCTGAATGGATATGGAAATGCCATGATAGGTAGGTATGGTGGCTGTTTTGAGGAAGATATAATGAGGCTTATGTGTGATAGAGCGTATCGTATCACGGGGTTTGGATGCACCGGCGAAGTTTTCACCAACTCTCGAGGTGAGAAAGGGCAATGCACGGTACCGAAGAGGCTAGCAATGATGGACGGGTGAGAGTGCGTATAATTCATGGACTCAACATTAGTCATAAAGAACTCACATACTTATTGCAAAAATCTATTAGTCATCGAAACAAAGTACTACATGCATGCTCCTAGGGGGATAGATTGGTAGGAAAAGACCATCTCTCGTCCCCGACCGCCACTCATAGACTCATAGGGAAGACAATCAATAAATAAATCATGCTCCAACTTCGTTACATAACTGTTCACCATACGTGCATGCTACGGGAATCACAAACCTCAACACAAGTATTTCTACGATTCACAACCACCCACTAGCATGACTCTAATATCACCATCTTTATATTGCAACACTATTGCAAGGAATCAAACATATCATATTCAGTGATCTACAAGTTTTATGTAGGATTTTATTACTAACCATGTGAATGACCAGTTCCTGTCATCTCTCTAAATAGATATAAGTGAAGCAAGAGAGTTTAATTCTTTCTACAAAAGATATTCCCACGCTCTAACAAATATAAGTGAAGCAAAAGAGCATTCTACAAATGGCGGTTGTCTAAGTAAAGAGAAACAAGCAATCCAACTTCAAATGATATAAGTGAAGCACATGAAGCATTCTATAAAGCCATACTCAAAAGATATAAGTGAAGTGCACAGAGCATTCTATAAATCAACCAAGGACCATCTCATACCAGCATGGTGCATAAAATAAAAATGAAAACTAAATGCAAAAGACGCTCCAAGATTGCACATATCGCATGAACGAAACGAATCCAAAAACATACTGATACTTGTTGAAGAAAGAGGGGATGCCTTCCGGGGCATCCCCAAGCTTAGACGCTTGAGTCTCCTTGAATATTTACTTGGGGTGCCTCGGGCATCCCCAAGCTTGAGCTCTTTCCTCTCTTCCTTCTTCTCACATTGAGACCTTCTCGATCATCGAACACTTCATCCACACAAAACTTCAACAGAAAACTCGGTAAGATCCGTTAGTATAATAAAGCAAATCACTACTCTAAGTATTGTTGCAAACCAATTCATATTCTGTTTTTGAATTGTGTCTACTGTAATATAACATTTTCATGGCTTAATCCACTGATATAAATTGATAGTTTCAGCAAAACAAGCAAACTATGCATCAAAAACAGAATCTGTCTAAGACAGAATAGTCTGTAATAATCTGAAGATTCACCATACTTATGATACTTGAAAAATTCTGCCAAAATTTGGAAAAATAAATAATTTGTATAGAAAGACAGTGCAAAAAGAATCAGAACAATTTGATATTCCAGTAAAAAATGTAAAATCATGTACTACAGCCAAAGTTTCTGTCCTGCACCGTACAAACCAACAAGCATTGTAAACATCCTAAAGGCAAACCTTGGCACATTATTTTTATAATACAATGGAATTGTGATAATTATTTTTGTTGAAAATTTTCTGTAATCAAGATTCACAAAGTTTCCGTGAGCATGAACAAAGTTCAAGGCTAGCCCCCATTTCAACAATGCTTGTCTTTCTCACTTACGCTTTTCTTTTTGAAAAAGTTTTAGGTTCCCCTCTTTATTTTTTGTTTTTAAAATATATGAAAGAACACAACAAAAATAAATGACTCTCTAAAACTTCCGGGTTGTCTCCCTGACAGCGTTTTCTTTAAAGCCATTAAGCTAGGCATAAAGTGCTCAAGTAATGGATCCACCCGGATCCCAAGGTATATCAAAGCCAATTTTAATTAACAATGATTTGTGATTTAGTAGTGAGCACAAAGTAACATATATCATACAACAACAAAGTCTAACTCTTTTTCTATGCATCGGCATGTCATAAAAGAACAATTCATGCACACATAGTAAAGGCCAATGCATAGTATAAACAGTTCCTTGCAATTTTTTCGTGTTGGAAACATAAAGAGGCGGAGATGTAGTTCCTCTCTCATAATAATTGCAAGTAGGAGCAGCAAGCACATGCATATTATATCTATCAAAATCATCATGTGTAATAGTAAAAGGCAACCCATCAATATAATCCTTAATAAGAGCAGACTTCTCTGATATAGTATAATCGGGGGAATTCAAAAAGATAATAGGACTATCATGCGTGGGTGCAATAGCAACAATTTCATGTTTAACATAAGGAACTATAGCAAGTTCATATCCATAAACATCATTCATATTGGCATCTTGGCCACAAGCATAGCAAGCATCACCAAAAAGGGATATTTCAAGAGAATCAACGAGATCATAACAGTCACCATAGCAATCACCCTTCGTTAAGCACGAAGGGAAATTCAATAATGTATGAGTTGAAGAGTTACTCTCATTAGAAGGTGGGCATGGGTAGCTAATCCGCTCTTCCTCCTTTTGTTCTTCGCTCTCCTCGTCATCTTTTTCATCCAATGAGCTCACAGTTTCATTAATTTCTTCTTCCATAGATTCCTGCAAAATATTAATCTCTTCTTAGACAGCGGAGACTTTCTCAATAAGTGCATTAATATCGGAATTGTATTCATAATTCTCATACAAATATTTGAGGATAGCTAAATTTTCAGGTCTATAAACAGCATCATCAAAATCTTCAAACTCTTTAAACATAGATTCAATTTCATAAGCACCCATAAAAGCAACAAATTCTTCTATTTGTTCCACATCATAGTAATCATATATACCATTAGCATAAGAAGCTAAGGTTTTATTATCATTAAATTTGCATGAAAAGGGAAGGTGTGGAGCCTTCATCCTAGAGCAACAAGTATAATCATAACTCAAGCATACTTGCCGAGCATACCACTTCAATATATAAATTTGATTCCATAATAGTTTCCCTTTTTGTGTCAAGCGATAATCCCTAAAGTATTCACGTTGACCCAACGTTACTCCCATTACCAAATTGAATGGGGTTTTCTCTGGATTATCAAAGTAGTACATAATTTCTGTCACATAACGAGCATCGAGGGTTTTAGGAGGTTCCCCATCTCCATGAGTAGCAAGTACACCTAATTCTTTTGGTATTTCGGGTTCCATATCCATAAATAAAGATAAAGAACAACTAAGAACAGCAAATAAAAATTATTTAGTGATAAAGCAAACAAGCACACAAGAGAATATTCACCCCACGCTATGACTCCCTGGCAACTGTGCCAGAAAAAGGTCTTGATAACCCACAAGTATAGGGGATCGCAATAGTTTTCGATAAGTAAGAGTGTCGAACCCAATGAGGAGCTAAAGGTAGAACAAATATTCCCTCAAGTTCTATCGACCACCGATACAACTCTATGCACGCTTGACGTTCTCTTTACCTAGAACAAGTATGAAACTAGAAGTACTTTGTAGGTGTTTTTGGATAGGTTTGCAATATAATAAAGAGCGAGTAAATAAAATCTAGGGGCTGTTGTAAGTAAAGAAGCAACTAAATTAGTTTTAGTGAAGAGCTTGTTGTCACGAGAAAGTTATTTGTCCCTAGGCAATCGATAACTAGACCGGTAATCATTATTGCAATTTTATTTGAGGGAGAGGCATAAGCTAACATACTTTCTCTACTTGCATCATATGCACTTATGATTGGAACTCTAGCAAGCATCCGCAACTACTAAAGATTCATTAAGGTAAAACCCAACCATAGCATTAAAGCATCAAGTCACCTTTATCCCATACGCAACAACCTACTTACTCGGGTATGTGCTTCTGTTCACTCACGCCACCCACCGTAAGCAAATCATGAACGTATTGCAACACCCTACAACGGGAATCCCTCATGCTTGCGCGACACGGAGAGCACCATAGGACATCACCAATAATAAAACATGCAACTCAAACCAATCTTGATCATCAAATAACCCATAGGACAAAACGAATCTACTCAAACATCATAGGATAGCCATACATCATTGGGAAATAATATATAGCGTTGAGCACCATGTTTAAGTAGAGATTACAGCAGGTAAGAGATAGGTTACACCACTGCATAGAGGGGGGAAGAGTTGGTGTTGAAGGCGGTGAAGTTCTTGGTGAACATTGCGGTGATGATGATGGCCCCCGGTGGCACTCCGGCGCCACCGGAAGCGAGGGGGAGAGAGCCCCCCTCCTTCTTCTTCTTCCTTGACCTTCTCCCTAGATGGGAGAAGGGTTTCCCCTCTGGTCCATGGTCTCCATGGCGTGGGAGGGGCGAGAGCCTCTCTGAGATTGGATCTGTCTCTCTGTCTCTCTTTGTTTCTGCGTTCTGTTTTCTGGCCCTTCACCGTTTCTTAAATTCCCGGAGATCCGTAACTCTGATTGGGCTGAATTTTGGACACGATCTCTATCTGGAAATTAGCTTTCTTGCGACGAAAGAAGGGCTCCAACCACCTTACGGGGTGGCCACGAGGGTCCAGGGCGCGCCTGACCCCCTGGGGCGCGCCCCCCTGCCTCGTGGCCCCCTCGGGCATCGTATCGCGTTGATTCTTCTTCCCAAAAATCATAAATATTCCAAAAACTCCGTCAAGTTTTATCCCGTTTGGACTCCATTTGATATGGGTTTTCTGCGAAACAAAAAACATGCAACAAACAGGAACTGACACTGGGCACTGGATCAGTATGTTAGTCCCAAAAATAGTATAAAAAGTTGCCAAAAGTATATGAAAGTTGTATAATATTGGCATGGAACAATAAAAATTATAGATACGAGGGAGACGTGTCAACTATGTTTGGACATCGGAAGGGTTCCGAGTGAGTTTGGACATATACCGGAGTACCGGGGGGTTACCGGAACCCCCCGGGGAGTTAAATGGGCTTTATGGGCCTTAGTGGAGAGAGAGAGGGGCGGCCAGGGTAGGCCGCACGCCCCCTCCCCCTCTAGTCCGAATTGGACTAGGAAGGGGGGCGGCGCCCCCCTTTTCCTTCTCCCTCTCTCCTCCTTCTTTCTCTCCTACTCCTACTACATGGAAGGGGGGAATCCTACTCCCGGTGGGAGTAGGACTCCCCATGAGGCGCGCCATAGGAGGGCCGGCCCTCCCCCTCCTCCACTCCTTTATATACGGGGGAGGGGGCACCCCATAGACACACAAGTTGATCATTGATCTCTTAGCTGTGTGCGGTGCCCCCCTCCACCATAATCCTGAAGGAAATATGCGCTAGAGGCAATAATAAAGTTATTATTTATTTCCTTATATCATGATAAATGTTTATTATTCATGCTAGAATTGTATTAACCTGAAACATAATACTTGTGTGAATACATAGAAAAACAGAGTATCACTAGTATGCCTCTACTTGACTAGCTCGTTGATCGAAGATGGTTATGCTTCCTAGCCATAGACATGAGTTGTCATTTGATTAACGGGATCACATCATTAGGAGAATGATGTGATTGACTTGACCCATTCTGTTAGCTTAGCACTTGATCGTTTAGTATTCTGCTATTGCTTTCTTCACGATTTATACATGTTCCTATGACTATGAGATTATGCAACTCCCGTTTACCGGAGGAACACTTTGTGTGCTACCAAAAATCACAACGTAACTGGGTGATCATAAAGGTGCTCTACAGGTGTCTCCAAAGGTACTTGTTCGGTTGGCGTATTTCGAGATTAGGATTTGTCACTCCGATTGTTGGAGAGATATCTCTGGGCCCTCTTGGTAATGCACATCACTATAAGCCTTGCAAGCAATGTGACTAATGAGTTAGTTGCGAGATGATGTATTACGGAACGAGTAAAGAGACTTGCCGGTAACGATATTGAACTAGGTATTGAGATACCGACGATCGAATCTCGGACAAGTAACATACCGATGACAAAGGGAACAATGTATGTTGTTATGTGGTTTGACCGATAAAGATCTTCGTAGAATATGTGGGAGCCAATATGAGCATCCAGGTTCCGCTATTGGTTATTGACCGGAGACGTGTCTCGGTCATGTCTACATAGTTCTCGAACCCGTAGGGTCCGCACTCTTAAAGTTAGATGATGATCAGTATTATGAGTTTTGTGTTTTGATGTACCGAAGGTAGTTCGGAGTCCCGGATATGATCACAGACATGACGAGGAGTCTCAAAATTGTCGAGACATAAAGATTGATATATTGGAAGCCTATATTTGGATATCGGAAGTGTTCCGGGTGAAATCGGGATTTTACCGGAGTACCGGGGGTTACCGGAACCCCCCTAGGGAAGTAATGGGCCTATTGGGCCTTAGTGGAGAAGAGAGAGGGCGGCCAGGAGGTGGCGCGCGGCCCCCCTTGCCCTAGTCTGAATTGGACAAGGGAAGGGGGCGGCGGCCCCCCTCTCCTTCCTTCTCTCCACCTCCTCCTTCCCTCTTCTCCTACTCCAACTAGGAAAGGAGGGAGTCATACTCCCGGTGGGAGTAGGACTCCTCCCTGGCGCGCCCTCCTCTGGCCGGCCGCTTCTCCCCCCTTGCTCCTTTATATACGGGGGCAGGGGGCACCTCTAGACACACAAGTTGATCAGTTGGTCTATTCCAGCCGTGTGCGGTGCCCCCTCCACCATATTCCACCTCGGTCATATCGTAGCGGTGCTTAGGCAAAGCCCTGCGTCGGTAGCAACATCATCACCGTCACCACGCCGTCGTGTAGACGGAATTCTCCCATGAAGCTCTGCTGGATCGGAGTTCGTGGGACGTCATCGAGCTGAACGTGTGCTGAACTCGGAGGTGTCGTACGTTCGGTACTTGATCGTTCGGATCGAGAAGACGTAAGACTACATCAACCGTGTTGTGCTAACGCTTCCACTTTCGGTCTACGAGGGTACGTGGACACACTCTTCCCTCTCGTTGCTATGCATCACCATGATCCTGTGTGTGCGTAGGAAAAAATTGAAATTACTAAGTTCCCCAACAATGGCATCCGAGCCTGGGTTTATGTGTAGATGTTATATGCACGAGTAGAACACAAGTGAGTTGTGGGCGATACAAGTCATACTGCTTACCAGCATGTCATACTTTGGTTCGGTGGTATTGTTTGATGAAGCGGCCCAGACTGACATCACGCGTACGCTTACGCGAGACTGGTTCTACCGACGTGCTTTGCAAATAGGTGGCTGGCGGGTGTCAGTTTCTCCAACTTTAGTTGAACCGAGTGTGGCTATGCCCGGTCCTTGAGAAGGTTAAAACATCACTAACTTGACAAACTATCGTTGTGGTTTTGATGCGTAGGTAAGAACGGTTCTTGCTCGGCCCGTAGAAGCCACGTAAAACTTGCAACAACAAAGTAGAGGACGTCTAACTTGTTTTTGTAGGGCATGTTGTGATGTGATATGGTCAGGACATGATGCTATATTTTATTGTATGAGATAATCATGTTTTGTAACCGAGTTATCGGTAACTTGCAGGAGCCATATGGTTGTCGCTTTATTGTATGCAATGCAATCGCCCTATAATGCTTTACTTTATCACTAAGCGGTAGCGATAGTTGTAGAAGCAATAGTTGGCGAGACACCAATGATGCTACGATGGAGATCAAGCTGTCGCGCCGGTGATGATGGTGATCATGACGGTGCTTCGGAGATGGAGATCACAAGCACAAGATGACGATGGCCATATCATATCACTTATATTGATTGCATGTGATGTTTATCTTTTATGCATCTTATCTTGCTTTGATTGACGGTAGCATTATAAGATGATCTCTCACTAAATTTCAAGGTATAAGTGTTCTCCCTGAGTATGCACTGTTGCAAAAGTTCTTCGTGCTGAGACACCACGTGATGATCGGGTGTGATAGGCTCTACGTTCAAATACAATGGGTGGAAAACAGTTGCACACGCGGAATACTCAGGTTAAACTTGACGAGCCTAGCATATCCAGATATGACCTCGGAACACTGAGACCGAAAGGTCGAGCATGAATCATATAGTAGATATGATCAACATAGTGATGTTCACCATTGAAACTACTCCATCTCACGTGATGATCGGACATGGTTTAGTTGATTTGGATCACGTGATCACTTAGATGATTAGAGGGATGTCTATCTAAGTGGGAGTTCTTAAGTAATATGATTAATTGAACTTAAATTTATCATGAACTTAGTACCTGATAGTATTTTGCTTGTCTATGTTGATTGTAGATAGATGGCCCGTGTTGTTGTTTCGTTGAATTTTAATGCGTTCCTTGAGAAAGCAAAGTTGAAAGATGATGGTAGCAATTACACGGACTGGGTCCGTAACTTGAGGATTATCCTCATTGCTGCATAGAAGAATTACGTTCTGGAAGCACCGCTAGGTGTCAGACCTGCTGCAGGAGCAACAGCAGATGTTATGAATGCCTGGCAGAGCAAAGCTGATGACTACTCGATAGTTCAGTGTGCCATGCTTTACGGCTTAGAACCGGGACTTAAACGACGTTTTGAACGTCATGGAGCATATGAAATGTTCCAGGAGTTGAAGTTAATATTTCAAGCAAATGCCCGGATTGAGAGATATGAAGTCTCCAATAAGTTCACAGCTGCAAGATGGAGGAGAATAGTTCTGTCAGTGAG